>NC_139578.1:24823567-24836067 GCF_946808225.1 Silurus aristotelis
GAGTCACTAACGGCTGGAACCAAATTCCTTGTGCGTGTCAACACACTTGGCCAATAAACCTGATTCTGATTTTGAATCTGAAATGCGCTCATTACTCTTTTGGTGGAGACTGCAGACCATATCAATACTCTCAGTCATGCAGAAAAGAGTAGAACAGTTTTGTGTTGCTTTGCTCTTTCCAGGCTTGAAGCACCAATTGAGTTTTATTTTTTTATTATTATAATTTTTTATTAATTTCTTGTTAAAACTTAAATAAAACAACAACAGAGCCGATCAGTCAGCACACACAGCATGCACTCAAGCATATTAATAACAATATAACAACATTGTGTTGTTAATATGAGAAGGCGACCATGGAAAGGCAAATCAAAACATGAGGGAAACAATTACAAATGAATAATAAAAATAAAAAAACGAAACCAAAAAAAGGGGCGGAGGAGAGAGAGAGAAATGAAGTCTGTTTTTAATAGGAAATTCTTTAGTGGAAATCCAGGATGTCTGCATGTGCTTTTAAAACAAAAACGCCTAACTTGAAAATGTGACGCAAGTTAAACAACAACAACAACAACAGAGAACTCAAACATAGAAACCTGTTTGAATTTCTCAGAAACGAATGCTATTCCCTGGCTTCATTTGGGGCTTAGACACATAGTGACTTGAGGCAGTTTCTGTTCTTCTTGTTCATTATCAAAACATACTAATAAAACAATATCTAAATATACTCACCAATGAAATAATAAAATGTGTGTTTGCGTAATGCAAAACAGGAAACAAGTTTTACTCATAATTTTAATGCTATTAATGAGAGATCATTGTAGTTATGATATATACAGTACAAATTAGACTTGAATGATGTATATAATATTGATGCAGATTGGACTGGCATGACGCTAACTGCATTTTACATCTTCCATTAAAAATAAAAAATATCAATTACCCAACAATCATCTCTCACACACTTTAATATAATACCAAAAAACGCCAATTTGATATTTTATAAATATAGTCAAGATTTTTATTTTCAAATTATGAAATAATTTAGTCAACAATTGAGTAGTAGTGGTAGGAGATATTGTGTCATGCTTTTAAGGCTGCTAAATTAGTACCTTGTGTTCAAAAACCCACAAATTCTGGCAGCTTTAGAAAGTTTTTCTTGGATATGCACCAGTAGCATGTATCTGGTATCACACAGGCTATAAAAAAAGATCTGCTTTGTATAAAAGAACGAGCTGAAATACCCCTGAATCACTACACTTGTGTATAATCAGCTAATACAAGAAGTGTTTCAATCAGCTGGAAGAATTCACTTGTTATTAAGTACTTTCTATTTTGATATGACCGTGTGTGTGCATGTGATATTTTGAGTTATAAACTATTTATCAAAAATCTCAAAATATATTTCTTGCAACTTTCAGCAATAAACCATAGTGGAAAAGCAAGGAATTAAAAATTAAAAAAGTGAAAGTGGTGCAAAGCCTTTTTTCGAGCATCGTCTCATTTAGTCTGATAGAAACATTGGTAAATATGATTCCTGTTTTAAAAGTAGCGTTTCAAATTCTTCTTAAAGCTATTCGATTTGTATTTGCAGGTATTTGAAATGGTGGTACCAGAGAACCCAGATTGAGAAGAAAGCACCCTTTATAGATATATTCAACGCTTTGCCTCTGAGGCAGATTTATGGTAAGTGCTCAGTGTTGTACAGACCTCTGGCAAAGAAAATAAAAATGCTGCTTGAATAATCTGAATAATTATAATGATCCTTCTTGTGTATAGGTGCCCCCCTGGGTGGAATTGGTGGAGGAAGCATTACACGTGGTTGGAAGGGGGAGTTCTGTAGGTGGCAGCTTAACCCGGGAATGTACGACTACAAAACAGTCATTGCTGACCAGGTGGAGTGGATGACTCTAGTTATGTATGGGTGATGAATGAAAATCTATGAAATACAAGGTGTTGGTTCACCCTGAGCCTCCATGACCTCTTTAATACACTTTGACACATTCTACAAATCTCTGGAACACAAATACTCCCGCAGTTGGTGTTTTGATGATATTGGAGATGATGTCCATCTTGTACTTCCAAAGTCCATGTATTTTCACCGGGATTGATATTTGGTGACTGCAGCCATAGCATCTAATTTACAGTCTTCAACAAACGGTTCAGAAATACCTCCTGTAGTGTGGATGGAAGCAGAGTGATCGTGGAGGAAAACATTCATATCAGAATAGAAACATTTCATTATAGGTTTCTATAGGCGACCATTACATTATAGGCGATCAGTCAAAAGAACTTGACTCTTTCCTCCTTCCCAAACCTATTCCAGGAAAGTGTATGGAAATATGGAAATATCATCCCTGTTTTTACCTGTAACAAATGTGTGCTAGGTGCTTGTGGAGGTGTTTATTACATTGCATGTTCTTGAAGATTGATAGACTCCAGCATTTGTTTTGACAGTAAAGATGCAGATATGTTCTAGGCTGTTTTTGGTAGATTCTGGGGCATACGAATATTAACAATAATTACAGCAGTACTAGTGGTACCAGTTTACTGTTTGATTAAAAGGGTTGTAAATTTTCGCGAAATGGAATTTTTCCATCATCACACCTGCATGTGTGTATGCGCATCCACCTGCTCCTTACCCAATTCTCTTCCTTGCTCACAGTTCACAGTATGCCTACGTAAGGAAGGTCAAACAATCTATCAGCAAGTGTTGTCCACCGATCATCCTCACACACTACAGGACTGGAACTGGGGTTACTGCGGTGCGTTTGCATTCTACCATGCTCTCTATCCTCGAGCATGGACCGTCTACCAACTGCCTGGCCAGAACGTCACGCTCACGTGCAGGCAGGTGTCACCTGTCATTCCGCACAACTACAAGGTGATTGTTTGAACACTGCACTACACCAATCCATGATTAACAAGTCTTATGCTTTAATTCCTTATAAAGCCCATACATTTTGTCCTTCAGTTACCAGTTGAAAAAATGGCTTTTCAATTTAGTATTTCAACATGTCGTAAAATTGTAAGTAACTTTTGTATCAGGATTAAAGTACAACGGTTGTGTTCTGTACAATTACATTTGTTAAACATTTACTCTCATCTACACAAACTTTCAAATGTCCTTCCCCTGACGGATCCTGTTATAAACATTTATGTTATAAACATTGTTCCTGCTCTGCTTGATATCTACAATCACAGGATTCAAGTTTTCCGGTTGGTGTGTTCGTGTGGGATATAGAGAACAAGAACAACTATGCACTGGACGTCACAATCATGTTTACCATGGCCAATGGATCAGGCCACAAAGATGAAAAATGTGGGGGCCACTGGAACGAACCATTCCGTTTGGAAAAAGAGCACGAGTCAGTGTCAGGGGTTTTGCTTCACCACTGCTCACCGGTAAACCCGTACACACTGTGTATGGCAGCTCGAGAACAGGTGATGCGCCTTATTAACGGGACCAGCTGTTGATTCCTTTTCAACAGCTGTAAGGCAAATCACAGAATTTGATTATTTATTTATTTATTTATTTATTTATTTATTATTATTATTAAATTATCCTTATAGTGCATTATTGGTTCTATAGTAACAATTTACACATGAACCTTAATTGTACACACAGTTTAATTAATGAGAAACATTTTTTGAATTAAGTGTCCACTAAATGTTAATTTAGAATTAAATGTGTTTCTAGAAAATCTTTAGGATTTTGGACTTTGTGGGTTTTTTTTTTAGTAACATTCAAGTTGCATATTTTTTTCATTGGCAAATTGCTGTGATTACTAGTTGAACGAGTCCCTTAACCCTCTTAGAAATTTCTGGGTGGCAAACGTTTTTTTAATGTTTATTTTAATTTTTTATTGTGGTTTAGTCCAATAGAAAGATCACCCACCAGTCTGCATTCAGTCCTAATGACACTGGAAAGGCCGTTTGGAGTGACCTGATGAGTGACGGCCAGTTAGACTCACCCAACGACTCCAGCCGTCCAACTCTGCGAGGAGAGACAGTGGCAGCAGCACTGGCAGTGGGCTGTTCTGTGCCTGCTCATGGACACAACAGCCTAGAGTTCTGCCTGGCCTGGGACATGCCAAAGATTACTTTTGGTTCGAGGGAAAGGGAGCACATCCGGTATACACACCTGTTAAAAAGAAAATAAAGAAACAAGTCTGCTCGCTTATCTACATGATCAGACATTTATCACTCAGTGACTGCAAAAGAGTAACAATGTGTGTTGTGTTTTCTTAGACATTATGCACGTTACTATGGTACCAAAGGAGACGCGGGTCCAGGTCTTTCGCATTATGCTCTTACACATTACAAAGACTGGGAGAAGGACATCGAGGAATGGCAAAGACCCATTCTGGAAGATGGGTAAGAGATCCTTCGGGATTAACTACATGAATTAGAGAGACGAAAAATTAAAAAGTTTAGATCTAAAGGCTTCTGGTTGAAATACATGTTTGTACAGTGAAATCATAGTAATGTCACACGCAATTGTGTATAACCCTTATATTTTGTCTGTTATTTTAGTTCTCTGCCTTCCTGGTATAAATCAGCCTTGTTTAATGAATTATACTTCGTTGTGGACGGGGGGACGGTGTGGGTGGAGCTTCCTGAGGACTGTGATGTTAGTGGAGGGCTTCGTCCAGAAGACGGTGGTCTTCCTGCGCAGCCCCCAGTCCTCAAGGAATACGGACGCTTTGCCTATTTAGAGGGTAAGTATTTAGAATTCTCCAGAATTACCATCGAATTTGTTTAAAAAAAATAATGACCGAAGGCTTTTGTTGTAAGTGCCCAAGATTCCTTTCAGGTTGTTTCGCAGATTCGTTCTCTGTACACTGGGCCTAGAGCACGCACTGGAAATAAAACAATTTTAAAAACTGCTTCGTACCATTGATTGTAAATAAATGGATCTGTCTGTTCTTACTTGTATCTAGTTAAATACACTTTAAGCATGTGCATTACAATTAAAAAACTTTTTGAGCATGATAAACATGGTCATTGTGTAACAACTACCTGTCAGTTTGATTTAGTGTTTATGGCCGGCTCGACACTATATAGCCACAAATTTGTGGACACATGACCATTCCACCCGAGTCTGTTCTTGATTATCCCATTCCAAAACCAAGAGTATTACCACACAAGTGGTCTCCTTTTTGCTGCTAAAATGGCTTCTATACTTTTGCTTGACAGTAGATTTTGGAATATGGTTATGAGTGCCCATTTTGTGCCCATTTTGTGCCCATTCAGCCACAAGAGCATTGCTGAGGGATGCCTCAGATATCAGCCAGGAAATTATTTTGCACAGGCAGCGTTCCAGTTAAAACTCAAAGTTGGTGGAGGTCAGAGGGCTCTTGTCTAATTGTGCATCATCGTCAGCAATGTCTCAAAGAAACTTGCATTGTGTACAGTAGCACTGTCATGCAAGAAACTCTTAAGTATAGCAAATCTTAATGTTACAAAGATATTATAAACAATTGTTTGCTTTGTGGGGGCACTTTGGGGAAGGCTTCCAAAAAAGAGTTTTAAGGTCAGGTGTCCACATCTTTTGGCCATAAAGTGTAAATTTGTGCTTTGAAAAAAGTGATCATGTGGCATGATTCCGGACGATGTTCTTTGCATATATCCACCAGCTGAATGACCCTTGAATCCCTGCTTTTTTAATTTTTATTTTGTAGGTCAGGAGTACAGGATGTACAACACGTATGACGTGCACTTCTATGCCTCCTTCGCACTTATCATGCTCTGGCCCAAACTGGCATTGAGTCTACAGTATGATATTGGTGAGAGCAAGTGTTCTTGCATCCTGTGGGTTTATATATTTTAAGTGTGTATTTTATCTGCACCCTTTTCCCTAATTCTTCCTCTTTTTTTTTTTTTTAACCATTCGTCTCATTATTCCTCCCTCTTTCACTCCCTTCCCAGCTGGCAGCGTGGTACAGTATGACCCCACACAAAGGGTGAATCTTATGGATGGGCATTGCTCACCAGTTAAGACCAGGAATGTAGTACCTCATGATATTGGAGACCCAGGTTTGTAATAATTCAACTATAATTTATTATGTACAAGAGCGTTTACTTCCTGCTTTCATGTGAGTTATTTTGCTTATTTCATAGCAACCTATTTTTATACTAAACCAGACTGACTTTCTCATGTTGCCTTAACAAATATAGCAGTTTACGTTAAATCCAGATTTGAATAGATTATTAAGAAGCAAGGCTGAGACAGAGGTCATTGTTGTTAGAATATTTTATGAAGTTAACTGACTTTTGCAGCATCGGTAGCTGGAGAGATGGCCCCTCTGACCAGGAAAAGAAAAGTGCTATAACCACAAAATTAAAATCACAAGATCTATTCAAACACTAACTAATAACACAGTGCTTGGTATTATATACTGGATACAAACATGTAGTTTAAAACCGTAACAGAAGAGCTGAGTAATTCATAAGAACATAAAATGTATCTAAAAAAAAAAGAAGCTGCATTCATTTACATAAGTATATCTGTAAAAAAAAAAAAACTTTTCAAGTAGTGACATTCTGTTGTATTGTTCCTTTTACATGAAACATTAAAGGGTTTTTCTTTATTTGAATACCCCTGAAATGTCTAATGAACCCCATGCTAATTATTTGCTGATTAGGGCTAAAATCTTGCGACAACTGCAGTAAACAGCTTCAGTATAGGCAAATGCAGAGCAGCAGGTTTTTCTAGTCATTTGTGCACATGACCAATAATTTGTCTCTTCGGCAAGAAAAGTGTTTCTGGTGGAGCCACTGAAAAACACACATTTTCCTTGTTTATTAGATGATGAGCCTTGGCAACGTGTCAATGCCTATCAAATTCACGATACCGCAGACTGGAAAGACCTGAACCTGAAGTTTGTTTTGCAAGTGTATCGTGACTACTACTTAACTCAAGACCTGCAGTACCTAAAGGACCTGTGGCCTATCTGCCAGGTAAGCTGGATTTGAACAAAATAGTATAAAACATAAGGAATTGTATTATTAAACACTTGCCGTGTAACAGAAAATCAGAAACAGTTTTCTGCTTAAATAAGAGTGCAATTGTCAGTCTTTTTTTCCAGGAATACAATAATATTATAATATAATATAATAATATATTTGACCTACAGTGGAAGTAGCAGGTCGGAGCCCAGGATAGCATCATTTCGACCTTCAGAAAGACCATTTACTTTTGTGTTGATAATGGAGTGCAAAAAATTGTGCCCAATATATTTTTATTTTGAAATCGATAAATAATATTAATGTACTTCAAGCGAAGTTTAGATATCTTTAATATTTTCTAAGTGAAACTAAATTACACTAACAAGTTTTTGTTCAGGACCTTTGACCAATAATTCCAGTAATTATGGAATTCATTGTAAATACAGTGTTTTATTATCCTGTAAGTTTTAGTAAACTGAAAATCATACTGTTATTTGCAGGATGAGTTGCTGAGGGACTGCACTGACATTATAATCATTATTTAATTTTTTGTTGTAGTTGCATTAACACTAACATTAAGCACTTCATGGCTGAACATGTCCCTCAGCTTACCCGATGTTTATTTGATTCTCTCAGGTGGTAATGGAGACTGAAATGAAGTTTGATAAGGATGGGGACGGCCTAATAGAAAATTCTGGCTATGCTGACCAGACATATGATGGGTGGACAGTAACGGGACCCAGGTAAGTTTTAACTGAAAGAAGAGATTTTTTATTGAGTTTCACAGCTGTAAACCTGGTGGTTAACTGAAGTGAACATAACTATCTACAATATTCATAGTACATGCAATATGTCGAGCATGCACTTTATGGACACCTGACCATCACACCCATATGTGGGCCTTTCGCAAACTGGTGCTTTTTGAAGCATGCATTTAAATAGAATGCCTTTGTTGGTACGATTGACTGATTCACAGTGGTGCATCAGCATAATGGTGGGATGCATATAAAATGCATTTGTATTGAGATGCATAATTTTTAACATATTTGCATTAGGAAAAAACAAGTTTATTATATATTTAATTATTAGTAGGTATATACTTTTATTGTTTAGAAAGTGACCAGTATTTCATATTTAGATTGATTTCTCCTCTCTAAATTGTTTCTCTTAACACCACTGCGGCTACGTGATTATGGCATATCACAACACTATGGCGACCGAGGCATGTCCCCAGAGTCATATAAACATGCCAGAGGTAGAGCTGCATCATCCCGCATCAGTAGCTTAATGTATCTTTAACGTATTGAAACGCTGGCTATGCATCATTAAGATGCACATACCTACTTTGTATGCTGAGCATTACAATTTCTCTTTAATTAAGAGTTTAGGGGCCCAACCGGTTCCAGCAAGACAATGCCCCTTTTGCACAAAGTGAGGTCCATTCCCATGTATGTGGTATAATGTTAATTGCTTGCAGAGCCTTGACTTAAACTTCACTGAATACCTTTGAGATGAAATGGAATCCTGACTAAACCTCAGGCCTATTCCCATCAATTCCCAATACCAATGTCTGACCTTATAAATACTCTTGTAGATGAATGGGGTAAAAAACCCACAGCCACTTTCCAAAATCTAAATAAAAACCTTTATAGAAAAGTAGAAGTTAATATTAGAGCAAAGTCCAAATCTGGAATAGGACACAAAAAAAAAAAAAACATGTGATGGTCCACATACCTTTTTAGGATCCTAGATAAACTAAACATGTAGCAGAAATCCACAGGGCAACATGCACATACTCATTCACACCTAATGGAAAATTTAGTGTAGTCAGTTCATCTACTGACATGTTTGGGAGGTGGAAGGGAAGCAATACAATTGCTGTTTCAGTAGATTAAATAAAAAAATAAAAAAACAGAAAAGTAACCCATTTGCTGTTAATGTGTGGTGTTTCAGTGCATACTGTGGGAGTCTGTGGCTGGCTTCAGTATGTGTGATGTGTAAAATGGCACGACTTCTGAAAAGTGACTCTGTGTATGAGCGCTACAGAGACGTCTTGAATCGAGGCAGCGCCGCCTTCGATAAACTTTTGTGGAATGGTAAGTTTACCTATAGACTAAAACTATGAGTCAATTCTGCCCAAACAAGATCGAAGCACACAAGCAAAGGCAAATTGGGTTTTGCGTGTGATTTACTCTTTATATATATGAAGAGTTTAGAACTCCAGAAACAGACTGCAGAAAGAGTAAAACTGAAACTAAACCTGAACTAAATGAAATAACTTTTCTGTTGTGTAGGATGTATAATAAGGTATGGTAGGGTGTATAATAATATATTTAAATTATTCTTAATCTGTTGGTAAACTGGACTTATATATTTTTTTGTGTGTAGTTGTTGGTATTTTAAGAAAGTCTGGCATTTTAAGTACTTTGTGAATTTAAGTGCAATGCAAAACATTCTATTATTCCCATTTGAATAATATCTTCCTTATCATACTTCAGTTCGCAGGATTTTTAGTATTTTAGCATATTTCACCATGCCAATTTTGATCAGGACTTAAGTATTAGCTAGCTATCACACTTTATTATTATTAATTTCTCAATTTCTTTTCCTCCTGTTGCTTCTTATTTCCAGGCAAGTACTATAACTATGACAGCAGTGGTCGCAGTATGTCCAACAGTGTGATGTCTGACCAGTGTGCAGGCCAGTGGTTCCTCAGGGCATCTGGATTAGGAGATGATGAGTTTGAGGTTGGTTCTTTTCTGTTATTGTTTTACAGATTCTGCTTTGCCACATTGGCCTCACAACACGAGCACTAATCTCTTTAAGAGCTACATTAGTGTTTCTGGCCAATTCGGTACATTAATTTGATGCTACTACTATTTTTTTTTTTAAGTGAAAGTTGTAGCTCAGTGGTTAAGACATCGGACTTCTGATGATGTTTGATAAGAAGGGTGAGAGATTAATTGCTTGCACTTACTAGACATAGAGCAAGGCCCTTGCACTTCCGCTGCATATTTTAGAAAATAAATGCGACTTATACGTCGCTCTGGATAAGGGCTTGTGCCACTTGGCATAAATGTTATTAAGAACATCACAGCTGACTTGGAAAACTGTGCATTTTATGAGATCAGGACTTGGCTGTAATGCAGTAGGGATTGCAGGTAATGAGGCCAAACAGGGATCAACAGATCAGGGTGGTGCTTTCATTTGATCACTTGCTAATTTGTAAACAGCTGAAAAAAAAACAATTCCAATTGAAGATTTTTACTGAAAATATGGAAATATCTAGTGATTTGCAACATATAGTAAAGGTTCATATTAGAATAGTAGTCTGTTTTTACTTGTATTTAGTTAAATACACTTTAAGCATGTGCATTACAATTAAAAAACTTTTTGAGCATGATAAACATGGTCATTGTGTAACAACTACCTGTCAGTTTGATTTGGGTTATGTTTTAGTGTTTATGGCCGGCTCGACACTATATAGCCACAAATTTGTGGACACATGACCATTCCACCCGAGTCTGTTCTTGATTATCCCGTTCCAAAACCAAGAGTATTACCACAGACGTGGTCTCCTTTTTGCTGCTAAAATGGCTTCTATACTTTTGCTTGACAGTAGATTTTGAAATATGGTTATGAGTGCCCATTTTGTGCCCATTCAGCCACAAGAGCATTGCTGAGGGATGTCTCAGATATCAGCCAGGAAATCATTTTGCACAGGCAGCGTTCCAGTTAAAACTCAAAGTTGGTGGAGGTCAGGGGGCTCTTGTCTAATTGTGCATCATCGTCAGCAAATAAATGTCTAAAGAAACTTACTTTGTGGGGGCACTATATATACATACAGTACAGACCAAAAGTTTGGACACACCTTCTCATTCAAAGAGTTTTCTTTATTTTCATGACTATAAAAATTGTAGATTCACACTGAAGGCATCAAAACTATGAATTAACACATGTGGAATTATATATGGAATTATATACATAACAACTGAAAAATGTCATTGTAATATATATATATTACAGTACAATTGTGGGCTTGTAGAACCATGTTTTAACAAGCTACATCATGTTTTGTAAAACCTCAATAAAAAAATGTTCTTCCTTTTTTCTCTCTAGCAGGATTATGAGTAGAATGCAAACTGTATTAGAATTGTTTGCGGATAATTGTACAAGTGCATATGTGTAACTTATCTACTTTCTTTTAGGTTTTCCCTAAGGAGAAGATCCTCACTGCACTGAAAACTGTGTTTGATTTGAACGTGATGAGCTTTGCAAAAGGGGAGATGGGGGCTGTGAATGGCATGAGACCAGAGGGTGTGCCTGATCGCTCCAGTGTTCAGTCAGATGAGGTCTGGGTTGGTGTTGTCTATGGACTGGCCGCTACTATGATCCATGAGGTCAGTTTGACGTTTAATGGCCGCATTTCCTGATAGCGTACACTTGCTGGCCACTTTATTAGGAACACTGGGTCACAGGCTCATGCGTGCATTAATCGATTCTGCCGTTTTGAAGCGGCGGTTTAATGCGTCATATCCTGCAGGTATAGTTCAAGATGAAAGAATTGGACCTTAACGTATCTCACTGAGGCTTGGTTGGTTAGTGATGTTAGATCTCAAGATTTTAGTATGATATGAACATTAACTGAAGCATGATTTTACGCACTGCTCTGTTACCACATGACTTACTGATTTTCTTGATCTCAACCCCTTGTTTAGCTTTTTTAAGTGAATGTACTTCTTGGTCCTCATAAGTATGTAGTTTGTATTAATGTCAGCTGTCTATCTTGCTCTCAGGGTCTGTTAGAAGAAGGTCTTCACACCGCTGAAGGTTGTTATCGGACCGTGTGGGAGCAGACCGGAATGGCCTTTCAGACTCCTGAGGCATACTGTGAAAAAGGGATCTATCGCTCTTTGGCTTACATGAGACCTCTCAGCATCTGGGCCATGCAGCTGGCCCTGGAGAATCGACGGAACCTGAGCAAGACTATGCAGCCAGGCAGTGTGGCAGCTCGTTCAGAGACTGATTTACAGAATGAACTGGTTAAAGAGAACTGTCATTAATGACTGTGTGTGAGGTCTTCTGAACTTTGAGAACTGTGGTGCTTCTGCTTGGGGAAAAGTTCTACATACAGTGGATTAACACAAAACAAATACCACTCAGACCTGGGCTACAATGATAAAGGCATTGGTTTGTGTCGATTTGAGTTTGTTAGAGTTTTTCCAGTTAGAATGATGTATTTTAGTTTATGATTATCATATTAATATTTGCATTGAGTAATTTAATTCTGTCGTTTCACTACAGTAGTCCCACCCTCACTCTAGTTTAATAATACATATCAAAGCTGCCATGTTCATATGATTTCAATGCTTTGATTTAAATTGTACTCTGGTATAATATAATTAGAGGATAAGTTTAAAATATACCACGGTAGATTATACTTTGGAGCACAAAAGGTTAAACCCTGAGTTGGTTTTACACATTTGATTTATTTGAAAGTCACTGTTTAGGTGCATGACTAAATGTTTCTTGAAAAATCCAATCATATATTCCCA
>NC_139578.1:25483567-25571067 GCF_946808225.1 Silurus aristotelis
CAGGAAATTCCAACCTTTTGGTGGATAAACAGACAAAACAGTGATCTGTTTTTCACTATCAGCATCCAGCATTTACATTTCTTCTTACACTTCTTCTCAGACAACCTACAGAAAAAAAAACTCATCAAAAAAAGTTGTTGTTTTTTTTTAAACTGGAGTGCTGTACAATAGGTTTGTCTACATGTGATACGCATATTTATGTACTCCGTCTCCTTAGTGTCCATGTATATTTATATGTATATAAACATATAAAAAAAACACATGTACAGGAAAGTATATTGTCCAGGTAATAACTGACACCTATTTCTATTTCTGGCAGGAACAATCTTGTACACCTGATGCCATAAACCTGAGGTCTGCTCTCTTCACTGACTCGTTCATGGCATGAGCATGCTGATGTCACTCATTGGCATCTGTGACACTCTGTTAAACAGCTCTTCTCTGGCTTAACTCATGCATCCCATCTGCTGATTCCCAAACCGGATTACAAACCCTTTTGTTCGGTTACATTACTTTTACACGTTGACTCATTAGTCTGGGAAAAGCAAAATTCCTAATCATGTGCTTTTTAGGGTCCCATTTATTTGTCGATTTCATTTCGCTTTTTTGGTAAAAAAAAAAAAAACGCTGTAAAAACTTACAATGTTATTGAGCTGGGAAACACTTTTAAAGCCAAAGTTCTGAAGGAGGTGGATATATTTAGTCTCTCAGTTCAGGAGGTTTGAGTAAGGGTGGGGGGCACACAGCAGGACAACACTGACATATCCTGTATCAGTAGCAAGAATTAGTTCTTATTGAACGACTTTCGGTTCGGTTTTAAGTTCGGATTCGTATTTAACTGCGTGTTTTTTGGGGGGGTTTTTGTGCGTCGATCTCCAGTGTGTGTAAAATCCATTCGAAGTGTAAATTTAAGGTGTGAGTGACATCATCAAGAAATGAAATGCAAATCAATATTTACAGCATTTGGCATCCAAAATGTGTTTTTTTTTGTTCAATAATTATGTTATACAGATACACATCACTGCCATATAAGTCCATGCAAAGTGTCAGTGAACTGATTCAGTCCTGATGCCTGATGACTGGATACATAGTAAAGGGTGGAAGAGGGTCTGTGTGTGTGTGTGTGTGTGTGTGTGTGTGTGTGTGTGTGTGTGTGTGTGTGTGTGTGTGTGTGTGTGTGTGTGTGTGTGTATGAGCCAATAAACCACCCAATACTCCTGGAAGAGGAGAAATTCCTGAATGCAAATTTATTTATCTACCTTCTTTGTGTGCATGTGTTTTATTTTTGTTTGTTTTGAGACCTACCTTCCTCTGCTGTTTCTCCCAGGCGGGGTCGAGCAGCAGGTCCCTGTCCCAGTCATCCTCCTGAATCATGTACTCATTCGAGCTCAGCACCGTGTACGAGGTGCTGTATTGCACTTGCGTCTCAACAGCTGTCATTTTGTTTTTAAAAAGGGCTTCCGATGTCCCTCTATAAACCTGCTTCTAAACAAATTTCTCAACTTCTCCGTAAGTTCAGAGTGTGTGTATGTCGGGACTGAGACCGAGGAGGTGAAGGCCAGACTCCACTTTGTCCGGACTTGCGTGAGTGGAGGTGCGGAGTGCTCCTGTCCTGGTCAAGAGGCGCACACGTGACCGCTCCCCAATAAGTAACAGCGCCCTGAGACTTCATGGGAACGCAGGCGGGGCCTGACACTAATCCACCAATCAGAGGCGGCTTCATTTAACGCCTGGACACGCCCAAAAAGGGGCGGCCCCGCCCACTGGAGGACACCTGTTGCCCCTTTAGAATGGCCAGAAGCCGAGACCCTCTTAACGCGCTGACTTCAGGTCAGTTTACACACGTTGGGTTCAAGCAGGTGTGTCTGGAGCCACTCTGATCCCAGATCTGCTTTACACAAGGTGTAACCAGAACCTCCTGCTTCCCATAGCTCCACAGTCCTCAGCCTGTTTTATCATTAGTAAACTGCTTGGAGCTTCACCTTGTTCACCCTATAGATCACTATTTGGCAGCTAGTAGAGTGGAGAAATTTTAATAATAATAATAATAATAATAATAATGATAATAATAATAATAATACACCCAGTGGTGGATGAAGAAGACTTCAAGACTGTTAACTTGAACTCTAACACACTCTAATAATCAATACAAATCATACACATTCATGTCAATAGCACCGTTTATATTATAACTGTTTACATGTTGTTTTTGTACACCTACATTTTGTGCATATGTTTACTATTACACTCTTATTTAGTTATCTTTTTTCTAAATTTTACTGAAGAAAATATTATACAGTGGGTAGACTGGTCGGCACCATTGTGTGTATTTTGTATCTGTCCTGCACTTGTCTTGTAATTTCTTTTGTCTTGCACAGTTTGTACTAGGTTGCAGAGTATGCATTTTATGTGGCTAGAACCACTTCTGTCATATATCTCCTGTTCTGTTATACATCTCCTGTTCTGTTATATATCTCCTGTTCTGTTATACATCTCCTGTTCTGTTATATATCTCCTGTTCTGTTATACATCTCCTGTTCTGTTATATATCTCCTGTTCTGTTATACATCTCCTGTTCTGTTCTATATCTCCTGTTCTGGTATACATCTCCTGTTCTGTTATACATCTCCTGTTCTTATATATATGTCCTGTTCTGTTATACATCTCCTGTTCTGTTCTATATCTCCTGTTCTGTTATACATCTCCTGTTCTGTTATACATCTCCTGTTCTGTTATATATCTCCTGTTCTGTTATATATCTCCTGTTCTGGTATACAGCTTCTGTTATACATCTTCTGTTCTGTTATACAGCTTCTGTTATACATCTTCTGTTCTGTTATACAGCTTCTGTTATACATCTTCTTTTCTGTTATATATCTCCTGTTCTGTTATACTTCTGTTATATATCTCCTGTTCTGTTATATATCTCCTGTTCTGTTATACAGCTTCTGTTATATATCTCCTGTTCTGTTATATATTTCCTGTTCTGTTATACAGCTTCTGTTACATATCTCCTGTTCTGTTATATATCTCCTGTTCTGTTATACAGCTTCTGTTATACATCTTCTTTTCTGTTATATATCTCCTGTTCTGTTATACAGCTTCTGTTATATATCTCCTGTTCTGTTATACTTCTGTTATATATCTCCTGTTCTGTTATACAGCTTCTGTTATATATCTCCTGTTCTGTTATACTTCTGTTATATATCTCCTGTTCTGTTATATATCTCCTGTTCTGTTATACAGCTTCTGTTATATATCTCCTGTTCTGTTATACAGCTTCTGTTATATATCTCCTGTTCTGTTATACTTCTGTTATATATCTCCTGTTCTGTTATATATCTCCTGTTCTGTTATACAGCTTCTGTTATATATCTCCTGTTCTGTTATACTTCTGTTATATATCTCCTGTTCTGTTATATATCTCCTGTTCTGTTATACAGCTTCTGTTATATATCTCCTGTTCTGTTATACAGCTTCTGTTATATATCTCCTGTTCTGTTATATATTTCCTGTTCTGTTATACAGCTTCTGTTACATATCTCCTGTTCTGTTATATATCTCCTGTTCTGTTATACAGCTTCTGTTATACATCTTCTTTTCTGTTATATATCTCCTGTTCTGTTATATATTTCCTGTTCTGTTATACAGCTTCTGTTATACATCTTCTTTTCTGTTATATATCTCCTGTTCTGTTATATATCTCCTGTTCTGTTATACTTCTGTTATATATCTCCTGTTCTGTTATACAGCTTCTGTTATATATCTCCTGTTCTGTTATACTTCTGTTATATATCTCCTGTTCTGTTATATATCTCCTGTTCTGTTATACAGCTTCTGTTATATATCTCCTGTTCTGTTATACAGCTTCTGTTATATATCTCCTGTTCTGTTATATATTTCCTGTTCTGTTATACAGCTTCTGTTACATATCTCCTGTTCTGTTATACTTCTGTTATATATCTCCTGTTATACAGCTTCTGTTATATACAGTGAGGAAAATAAGTATTTGAACACCCTGCTATTTTGCAAGTTCTCCCACTTAGAAATCATGGAGGGGTCTGAAATTGTCATCGTAGGTGCATGTCCACTGTGAGAGACATAATCTAAAAAAAAAATCCAGAAATCACAATGTATGATTTTTTAACTATTTATTTGTATGATACAGCTGCAAATAAGTATTTAAACACCTGAGAAAGTCAATGTTAATATTTGGTACAGTAGCCTTTGTTTGCAATTACAGAGGTCAAACGTTTCCTGTAGTTTTTCACCAGGTTTGCACACACTGCAGGAGGGATTTTGGCTCACTCCTCCACACAGATCTTCTCTAGATCAGTCAGGTTTCTGGCCTGTCGCTGAGAAACACGGAGTTTCAACTCCCTCCAAAGATTCTCTATTTGGTTTTGGTCTGGAGACTGGCTAGGCCACGCCAAAACCTTGCTATGCTTCTTACAGAGCCACTCCTTGGTTATCCTGGCTGTGTGCTTTGGGTCATTGTCATGTTGAAAGACCCAGCCTCGACCCATCTTCAATGCTCTAACTGAGGGAAGGAGGTTGTTCCCCAAAATCTCGCAATACATGGCCCCGGTCATCCTCTCCTTAATACAGTGCAGTCGCCGTGTCCCATGTGCAGAAAAACACCCCCAAAGCATGATGCTACCACCCTATGCTTCACAGTAGGGATAGTGTTCTTGGGATGGTACTCATCATTCTTCTTCCTCCAAACACGTTTAGTGGAATTATGACCCAAAAGTTCTATTTTAGTCTCATCTGACCACATGACTTTCTCCCATGACTCCTCTGGATCATCCAAATGGTCATTGGCAAACTTAAGACGTGCCTGGACATGTGCTGGTTTAAGCAGGGGAACCTTCCGTGCCATGCATGATTTCAAACCATGACGTCTTAGTGTATTACCAACAGTAACCTTGGAAACGGTGGTCCCAGCTCTTTTCAGGTCATTGGCCAGCTCCTCCCGTGTAGTTCTGGGCTGATTTCTCACCTTCCTTAGGATCATTGAGACCCCATGAGGTGAGATCTTGCATGGAGCCCCAGTCTGAGGGAGATTGACAGTCATGTTTAGCTCTTCCATTTTCTAATGATTGCTCCAACAGTGGACCTTTTTTCACCAAGCTGCTTGGCAATTTCCCCGTAGCCCTTTCCAGCCTTGTGGAGGTGTACAATTTTGTCTCTAGTGTCTTTGGACAGCTCTTTGGTCTTGGCCATGTTAGTAGTTGGATTCTTACTGATTGTATGGGGTGGACAGGTGTCTTTATGCAGCTAACGACCTCAAACAGGTGCATCTAATTTAGGATAATAAATGTAGTGGAGGTGGACATTTTAAAGGCATACTTTTGGGGTCTTTGAGGGTCAGAATTCTAGCTGATAGACAGGTGTTCAAATACTTATTTGCAGCTGTATCATACAAATAAATAGTTTAAAAATCATATATTGTGATTTCTGGATTTATATTTAAAATTATCATGAGCACAAAACATTCTTTTCAAATACTTGAAAAAATAAGGCCATGGGTGTTGTTTCAACTTAGAGTCAGGAGCTGCTTCAATCATTTATTACTCTCAAAATGTTTTGCATGCTGTTGAATTGATGCTGAACTGTATGTTGGTGCCAAGTAGATACCACCAAGAGGCGATCAAAAAAAGAGCAAAACGGAGCGTGTGCTCCACCCTGATTGTTGGGTTTCTGTGAACTTGACCAAGTTTTTATCCACTCATAAATGATAATGCAAAATGTAGTTGTGTACAAAGTAAGATATTTCACTTGGTTTTTAAATGTAGTGAAGGTAAAGTCTCCCCAAATGGAAAAACCTCCATGTGAAAGTTTCTTAAGTACAAAAATTATTTTCATTTACTTTGTTACTCTCCACCACTGAATGCACCCTAATTCACCATTTGCCTATGTTCATATTTAAAGCATTGTTAGATTGCGATGCAGAAAGAAGGAAGGGAACCTAAATGTAAACCCATCAAAGTTTTGAAACTAGGATCCTAAACAAGAATGTTGTTCCCTGGTGGTCTAGTGATTAGGATGCGGCGCTGCGGCCCGGGTTCGGTCCCCGGTCAGGGAACCAACCCCAGCCATTAGGGTTGCACAAACCTTAGTGCCGGTCCCAAGCCCAGATAAATGGGGAGGGTTGCGTTAGGAAGGGCAACCAGCGTAAAAATGTGCCAAATCAAACATTCGGATGATCCGCTGTGGCGACCCCCAAAGGGAGAAGCCTAAAGAAAGTTTATCCTAAACAAGAATGTAAAGCATGAATGCTTGATGGTGGTGGTTTTGCTCTAGTTGGCCCATTACTCTAGCTATATTGCAGCTCTAGAGTAATGGTGAGGAAAAAAGCGTGAGTAATACTAGTTGATGCCCAACAAAAACATGTTCTTGAGTCTTTAAACATGACATTCAATGTGTTCCTAGATTAATAGTCAGTAGATTAAGTATTGGATGTGTATCATATCTAGCACCACTCCAAAAACTTTTCAAAGCTTGTGTCCTGTTGATTTTTCTCTTTAAAAAAAAAATAAATAAAAAAAATAAACCATTACAAGGGTAGGTGGTAGTTTAATGGTTGAGCCATTGGACTTTGGGGCAACAAGGTCAGAAGCTCAAATCTCAGCCACACCAAGCTGGCACACCTGGGCCCCTGAGCAAGGCCCTTAACCAATAGCTGTGCAGTTAAAAGAATGAGAGAAATGGAAGTCATTAAACTCATTTAGTATCTGTTGGAAATAAAAATCTGGACCTGAAAACTAACAGATTACAGCTAAAAGAAAAACACAACAAACGTTTTGTTGTATGATTAGTTTATTATAGGTTTGCATGCGACAACAAATTGTGTGTGCAGAAGCTGATGTGAAACAGCAATTACATTTATCCAGTCACTACGTTGGTGCAGTTAACAGTGTTATACAGCATGCAGTTACCCCGCCATCTCCAAAGCGCCAAAATTATGGGCAATATACTGCCTAATCCCATCCTAAATTTTTATTTTTTTCTTAAGATTTCTTGTCACAAATATAGTCATATTCAAAAAGAAGTTAAATTGGTAAGAACAAAAAAATGTGCCAAAAAAATTAAAATAGATAAAAACCTTCAACTAAGTAGATGAACGGAAAAAAAGAACGTGTGCTAAAAAAAAAACACGCTATCACACTGCACTGCCTGTGGTAATGTGCACACCCAAGAGTAAAAGGAGAAAAGTAGAGGGCAGCAATGTCGCTGTTAAGAGAACATCAAGCTGGAGTCTCTGGCGTAGCGTGGAGGAATTGTTAAGACTGCTGACAGAGGTCAGTATTAACACACTAAACGCCTCAGCACACATTCATATTTAAATAAACATTCAGTTTCCTTAGTAAGGTCAGACCCCCAATTGTGCAAAGATAATGTGCAGATATTCTATCATATGCTAGAGAATACTTACCTTTCTCTTTTCTCAGCACACTCTTATGGGATAAGGGTTTCTTTAGACAATGTCGGTTCCTGGGTTCTAAAAGGAAATGTTTTGTAAAAGGGCAAAGCCTTGTGTGTGTGTATAGGATTCTATTTGGTTACCGGGTAGGACAACCCCAAGAGCCATTAACTCATCAAATGTTATCAAAGTTTTTCAGGGGACCGAATAATAAAACCCAGCAGTGTTGACCGGTTTATGAACAAGGGAATAAACTGTATCTGAAGGCAGTTCAGTGAGAAAACAGTTTCATGATATTACATCGATTCTTTACAAATTGACACCACTGACTTCAGATAGTTTTCATTTCCAGTCATGAACTATTCACTCAGTAATGGTAGTAAAAGCATAAACTGGTGTCAAATTTCAGTCAGGTTAGCTGCTCCTCCTGATCATGTACCCAGTAAATTGCAAGCAATGTAACAAATTGTGGTTGGATGCCCCCGATCTAGCCCTTTAAACAAGATGAATTGCTGGTATTATCCCTTCTCCAGTGGCAAGAAGATTCACGGCTGGTTTTCCTACCATCTCAGCTGTTTGAAAATCCTATGACACAGCACAAGTATGTGTGTGTGTGAGAGAGAATGTATGACTATGAGAAAGTCAAAGCCCCAAGATGGAAGTAGCCCTACAGCTGGCTGTAAAAGTTTTGTCTTTCCACATGAAGGGTTTAAGGTTTTCAGAGTTAATCTTAAACTTGTTTTTCTGAGTGTGGATCCTCAATCTT
Organism: Silurus aristotelis; assembly: GCF_946808225.1. Taxonomy (NCBI): domain Eukaryota; kingdom Metazoa; phylum Chordata; class Actinopteri; order Siluriformes; family Siluridae; genus Silurus; species Silurus aristotelis. The sequence goes on from NC_139578.1 coordinate 25,491,760, forward strand.
AGAAAAAAGTTCTTTCAAGAAGCTTTATTTTATTTGAAGACACCCTGAAGGCTACCATGGTTGCGTTTGGGTTACCAGGTAAAGACGCATTTTTCTTGACACATGTGAAATAATTGCTTCACATTTCCTAGGAACCATAGTGTAGAATCATAGTGCAGCGTCACCCATGATACACCCCTGAAGCATGGCTGATTAAGGGCCTTGTTTAAGGGCCCACAAATGGCAGCTTTTCCAATCAGTAATCCAGAGCCTTAACCACTAGGCTACAAGGTGAAAGTGTGACACATCAGAATTTCAGCCTTAATAGTGACACAGATCTGATTTTCTTTATCAAAACTGTCAAGATAAAAAATTCCAATCTTTTTATATCAGACCTGAGCTACTTTTGCACGCAGCCTTAGATTGAACGTGTAACCGATGCAACAATAAGTGGAGTCAGATGGGAATTCATATTACTGCTGTTGTTATCAAGGGGAGGGCTGAGACAATGGGTAATTTACCTGACACAAAATACTAATAACCCATGAAACCATTAGATGTTTCAGGCAACTTATCCAGGTGTGGATGTGAACCATTAATAAACAAAAGATTCATTTCTGGGAATGTCCCTTTTGGGAAGCTAGAACAGTAAACTACGCAAAGAACCATTGAGAAACTAATTTTTTTAAGTTAAATTTGATGAATCTGGTTAAAACGATCAGCGTTCTTATTTTGAGTTGTCCTCCTCAGTGTCAGCTGAAAACTCAAAGACTTAACAGGATTTTTTTTGAGGAATTAGGTTAAAAAGTAGGCACACCCTCAGACAAAGTGTCAACCAAATGCACTCATCTTCAAGTCAGTATTCACCAGACGTTGCACTTGGATACACCCGGTGTACACCTCACATCCCTTATATACATGCTCGTCAGTAATGTAAACTTAACATCTGGTGTATACTTTAAGTGGACATCACTTGAAGACAGTTAATGACACCGGCGAAAGCACCAATCTACTGGAAGTGCGTTTTGTTCCAGCGTCACCCAGCGAGACCTAACTTACCTAATTCGTGTCTACCCGATTGCATTAGGTCTCCTGGAACAAAATCTGACACTAACACACCATCTAGGGGTGAGGGGTGGCTTTTAACGGTCAATGTGGCATCACAGGATTTAAAACAAACAAACTCTATGGGAGGGCGTTAAAGTGATTTTCCACCCAAAAACAAAAAAAACCCCAGAATCAGTGACTAGAGCTCTAGACAAAGCAGTATAGGTGATGCGAGACACATGAAGCCAGCAGATATTTTCAAACTCGTGCAGCATGAAAAGGCAGAACTCACACCGAGGACATCTAGAAGGTTCTTTTTCTTTAGTTCCCTCAGAGCAAATCTTATTCTTTATTAGCAAAAATGGTGTGTCTAGAGGTTTTTTCAGTCCAGGCAGCAGAAGTCATGGGAAGCCATTCCTCTTGCCTTCAAACAACTACCAGGTAGCTCCTGCTTGGCTGGATTAAACTCCTGAACTCATTAATCCAATTTTTACTTTTGACCAGCTGGGAAATCAAACCTGTGACCTCTGAAATGGAGGGTATCATTTTTGGCTGAAGCTCTAGCTACAGAGTCTGGTGTGGTCTTCAGGGTGAACGATCAGTTTAAAGTGCCTGACTTAAGGGGAAGCTTCAAGGGGGTGCGTTCAGGCGGTTAGGCAAGTGCGTAACACTGAACAAATTTAAGAGAGCCGGTTTTGGGAAGGCGACGAGGACGGCGGCAAGCTGTGTGTGTACGGCGAACAAACTCCAGGAAAGGAGAAAGGGGGCCGGGTGGGGAAAAAAAAAGGGGAGGGTGTAAAGGAACAGTTTGGGAAGGGGGGGGGGGGGGGGGGCAAGCGAGATCGGCGAATATACTAAGTGGGGCTCTTGAGCAAAAGTCGACATCTGCCAAGCCTTGAGACGCTGAACAGACCGACACCCAAGCACTCTTTACTATAGTGACAGCTTCAAACGTTCTCTCTCTCTCTCTCTCTCTCACACACACACACACACACACACACACACACACACACACACACACACACACACACACACACACACACACACACACACACACACACACACACACACTTGAGCTAGAACTGCTCCATTCACTCGTCACTGACAGCAACATGAATATCAGCCCAACGGAAGCAGCAGCAAACTGTTAGCCCCTGCTGTCAATCAAGCTGCAAAGCAAAACCCAGTCAGTGGTTTCTTTCGGCAAAATATATCGCGACAACAAAATCTCGGGCCCACAGAGGTTCCCCGCTGGCTGTGGTGATGTTGACAGAAGAGTGGAGACCAGAGGGGTGGGGAGGTGGGGTAGTGTAGTGGGGGTAGAAGAGCAGGTGTTCGGTACAGGCGCAATCAGGTGGACGAGAGGAAGGGGGAGGGTGGGGCAAAGCACAGTGCTTTTTACCTGCATGGAGACAAGAGAACTTCCTGTGCATTGCGCGACTGTCCTCACCCCAACGGCGTCCACAGTTCCTTTGGTGGACCTAGTTCAGTTGGGACAGTGAAGTCAGAAAGTTTTGCTCTTTGGGTTTTGGAATTTAAAAGCAAAATATGGCATGCACAACATCCAAAAATAATCACAGAAACCAAAGCGTCAACTCGACAAGTACCACGTCACCAAGAGGCATTGCACAAGATTTAAAGGTGGTACACACAAAGCTTCACTACATCTCCAAACCATTGCTGTTCTCTCCCCCCCCCTGCCCTCCAAAAAAAAGCAACTAAATATCGGCCAGTGTAGCAAACTTGCATTGTGGGAGTTTTAGAAGAGTGGCGCTGGGTAGTTATTTACTCAAAGGGTGCAGCGTTGTGTAGTGCAGCTCCTTCGGGGGCTGGTAAAGCTAAGGGGACAGAGCGAGGGTCACCCCCAACTTACCCCATCCACAGAAACTGAGAGGGACTGGGGGCAGTCTCTAGTCCTTTCACTTCCTCTCAAGGCTCCCATTCATTTGAGTCTGGTCGTTTCACAAAAGAAAAAGCATTCATGAAACATCAACACAGAAAACTAAACAAAAACAAACAAAAAAAAAAAAGTAAAAATAATTTTTAAAAAAACAGAAAAACTTTTCTCCCTTTACTTTTCAAAGAAATCAAACATTTGTGTTTTTTTTTATTATATATACTTGGTTACACTAGATAATTTTTCCTAAAGCCCATGCATAGACCCTTATTCCGTTATATTTGTACATACAATCTACACCAATGAAGACAATTTCTCAGACATTCCCATTAACACTGGTCTCTTCATTGTGTAGGTACGTGTAAGGTAGTTGATTTGATGATGATAATGATGGCACACAGTTAAAGACAGATGGAGAGAGATGGAGGATGGACGAGGGGCAGTCTAGTGATGATATACAGCGAATGGGACAGAAGACTGAAAGAAACTGATCTCCCGTTTCGTTTGAATCCCACACCAAGTACAGCACTCGCTTTGTGCTGGCTTCCATTTAGTTTCACATTTTAAGACTACAATCAGAAAATAGCACACTTTTTATACATTGCTCTAATAAGGCATACGAATAATAAGCCACTGAGTTTAAAAAAAAAAGAAAAGAAAAAAAATTTGGCTAAAAACATGTTCATTCTGAAAACAGCTACTTCTCAATCCTGGTTGTAAACAAAGATTATGGAGTTTCGTGGGGTTTTTTTGTTGTTGTTGTTTTTTCCTTTTTTTTTTTTTTTTAAAAGACGCTCGAGTCCCATTTAGTACATTTCATAAAAAAAAAAAAAAAAAAAAACTTTCTGATAAGATTCTAAAAAATGGCTGTACTATTGCAAAATGGCAGTTACATCAATAAATGTAGGACTGATCAGCCTTGGAGCAATCCTAGCTAATGGCACATCTAGCCATCATATGTTTCCCAAATTGGCTAGTCCCTGTCTGAACACTGTGCTGCTCAGTGTAGCTACATGAACATAAACTAAAAGTAGAAAGGATTCACAGTGTCTTTCAGCTTTCAAAATGGGTGATGTGGGATGGGGGGGGAGTGATACACGTCATCACTGATCATTTACTCTATTTTTTTGTCTCTCAGGATGTAAAAGGTGTGTGTGTGTGTGTGTGTATATATATGCGTCGTGGAAGAAGATCGAGGCAGTTTCCCTAAACGCACGTGTGTGTCAATCCGTGTGTGTGTGTGTGCCTGTCATTCAGTCATTGCGACCAACACAACCGACATCAACACACATACACTGATTCGAAAAGACAAACACACACACACACACACACACACACACACACACACACACACAACACACACGAAAAACACATTAAATAAAAAAGTGTCAAACCCTGGTCCAGGACTTCACACACCTCGGGGAGTAAACGTGATTAAAAACGCATCAACGTGTATGTGTTTAAAGAGTTATAGTACAGAAGTCTACGTAAACCGTTTATAGTTCCTCGAATTATTTCAAGCAAATCTTAAAAATCTCAAGTACGGTATCATTCATAGACTACTTTTATATATATTTATATATAAAAACACATAAAACATCAGATAGTGAATAGTTCAGCCTACACCTTAAAGCTGTCTACAGGTTTACGGTTTGAAATTTTAAACTTATGTGGATGAATGTGTGTGCACACGCTCCCTTGCCTAACCCTGACTCCGGGTGTGTGATCAGGACCAAGGTCAGATATTCTAGTTCTTAAAAGCCAAGGCACCCAGACAAACAAACACACACACACAGGACCCCCCCACTTACAAAAACCACACACACCATCCACACACAGTCAGAAACATGGCGCGAGGAAAAAAGGGGGGGCAGTGGGAGGAAGTGCACACTATCGGAAGGGCGTTTCGGAGGGGTGCAGGGCGAGTTCGGAGCGGCGCAGGAGGGTCTCCTTGCGCGACGGCGGAATCGGCGGCGGCTCATACACGCGGGATGTTGCCACGGCGATGGCAGCAGCGGCAGGCACGGGGGCGGCGGGCAGCACTGGCCTGAGCTGGTCGAGCGCGGTAGGAACGGCTGACAGCGTTTGGATGCCAGGCACCGCCGCCAGTGGGCTCGGGGCTGTGTAATGAACTGTTGGGTACTGTGGGTACTGAGCAAGCTGCTGGTACTGCTGATAGTACTCAGCATAATACCTGAAAAACAAACACACACACACACACACACACGGTCAATCGGTAGTAGACAGCCAAATATGGTGTCCTCGGAATGAAAGAAAGGCAATTGTTGATGATCAAACCAATCAAGTAAAGTTTAAATATTTTGCTAGTACTGAAAGAAAATCATATACAGTGGAACCCACTTATCTCGACCTCGGGTAACTCGCCAACCCTATTAAATCGACATTTTTGAAGTGGAACCGACAAATTCTCGCTTTTCTTAGCATTTTCTAATCGGTTATGTCGATTCTTTTATGTAGCCGAACCCTAATATCTCGAGCACAAGGCGGGGGGCAAATTTGCCACTTAACGTCAGTTGTCAGGAATCCCCCTGCCACGCCCCCTACGGCGGCTGTCAAACCTCGGCATTCCCCGAAGCACCCTGCTTCTTCTCCCGTTATTGTTTGTGCATGATCGTATGTGTTGGTTCATGGCGGTCTGTGTAATATCGTATACGTATCCCGCTACGTACCCTACTTCTCGGACTCCACATTCTCTTAACGGCACCCCGGATTCCCCCGATCCTGCTGTTTTCCATGTTCACGCTGTCTGTACCACGTTTATCCGTTGCTGCCCAGCGCTGCGCTCTCCATAGCACGGATCCGTGGATTCTCTACACGAACTGTCTCTGCTTTCACAGAACTTCGTGGACCGCGCTCCAGGAGCGCACCACTGGATATTACTGCTTCGCTACAAGTATTGGTGGATTATATCCTGAGTATTTTCAATAAACTTTGTTTGCGTTTACTTCGGCTTCCGCCTCCTTATCCGCATTACAGGTTATCTCGATCCGCATGACCAATCAATCAAATCACGGCAACGCTGTTGTTGAAAAAAAACTCCAAAAACACGTGCATGCACATTCTCATTTAATAACGCACATCATGTATATAAAGAAATTTCAAGCACGTTAACATATTGCTGTCATATTGGATTTCGTTTATCTTGATCATCGGTTATCGGTTATCTCGACGCTTTTGGCATCCGTAGGCAACATAACTGGGTTCCACTGTATTATTAAATTTCATACCCTACATATATTTTTTTTACCTACGTAAAAATGTTAAAAAATAAAATTCAATGCCGATGCAGTGAATCTTACCATCCCTAATACACATTTGATTTTAGTGCTGTAGTTTCTAAGCAAAGTAAATAAAATATTAGCTATAGAATGAATACATTTTATTGCAAATGTGCCTTTCTGTGTCTTTTAAAAAAACCTACCTGGCCACTGCATCCTCTTCCTGGGCGGCGGCCTCTTCCCGGCCTGCAGGAGTAGGCAGCAGGGCTCGACGCTTGGCCCGCTGATACAGGAAGGGCTTCATAACTGGGTCAGGCAGCAGAGGTGCTGATCTTCTGAGTGGGCTCCTGTCCCTTTCCCCAGATCTTGAAGAAGCTGACTGCTGCTCTGCTAGCACGTGCTGTCCCTGTGCAAAATACTGAGCCCTCGCTGCCTCAAAGATGGCAGTTGGGTCAGCCGCTCCCAAAGCACTGTATGCAGGGCTGGCTGTGTAAATAGCTGAAGCTACTGTGTAGGCCGGGTTAACAGCGGCAGCGGCGGCAGCAGCAGCCGCAGGTACATCCATGCTTGGTGCTGCGGCTAAAAACACAGGGTTGGCCATTGCAGGTGTGTAAACCTGTGGCCCATAGGCGGCCGCAGCGGCTGCAGCTGCTGCAACACTTCCACTTGTCACCTGGCCATAGAGGGCAGGGTTAAAAGAGCCATAGACCTGCGCAGCAGTGGCCCCAGTGTTGAGCGCCTGATTTGCCATTGTGCTTCCATAGAGCTGGTTTGCGACAGTTCCGTAAACCTGGTTCGCGAGGGCTCCGTATACAGCAGGTGCCACTGCGGTCGCACCGTCTGCTCTTGCGCCAGCAGCAGTCAGGCCAGTCAAAGCAGCATAGGTGGGGTCAAAAGTTGTGGTGTTGTAGACAGAATTGTGAACGCTCTGTTGTACCTGAAGTGGAAGTCCGGCAGCAGCGGCAGCGGCTGCCGCTAGCACTGCTGCTTGACTCTGGTACTGCTCCAGAGCAGGCTTCCCACTGGGACACTCGCCAGCATAGTGACCCTGTTTACCACAACTAACACAAGGGATCTTTCCAGTCGGCGTTTGCTTGCTGGGCTGGACTTTGGATAACTCCACGGAAAGTGGACGGCCCTTAAACGAGGTCCCGTGCAAGGCTTCGATGGCTTGTAGTGCGTCCTCCTTGTTCTCCATGTGCACAAAGGCGTAGCCTGTGGAAGAAGAGTGCCAGGCTGTAATTGTGTAGGGTTGATGCATCAAATCCTGACTTTATATTGTCAAGAACGCCAGCAGTTCTTCACATATGATTTTGAATACATGAATCAGTAAATAGGATCAATTGGGTGAAAGTTTACAACGAGGATGATGACTCTTGTCTCTATCAGATATTACAATCATACAAGTTTACCGCTGTGAACTAAACACTGGTTTAAATAGAGCCTTTTGACTATTTACCAAACATACTGAACATCGAGCACAAAGGATATTGGGTTGTAAAGTTGTAGCTCAAATATGTACAAGTGAAAAACAAAAATGACTGTTCATACAGTCATCCTTTTGCTAACGTTTGATCCTTCATATCCATGACAATACAGCATGCATAAATATTTTTATTTTCGCTGAAGCCAAGTAGGTAACCAGGGCATTAAACCAAACATCCAGGGCAAAGTTTAAAAAAAATAAAATAAAATACTCTCAGTTTAATGGTTATTTTCCTGACAGCTCAAAAATTCTTTACTTTAAAAGCTGCTTTCGGAAAATGTAAAAAAAAAAAGGGAAAAAAAAACAATCTGGTACGCCTACTAGACATACCAAGCAATCAAAATATTAGAAAAATCCCACAACTGGTATTGCTTACTGAGTAGTGGCCAGTAAACCAGGAAAGATTTTCAAATACTGTTATTATGAAAGTTGAGCAAACCTAAAGTTCAAGTAATCAGCCATAAATGAAAGGCATTGGTGTAAATAGCTGAAATGCCAATGCGTGGTCATTTGTGGATGCTTTTTGTATAGGATTAGCTAAACTTTATGCTAGTTACGTCATTGAAATGATAGACAGCAGTATCTCAAGCAAATCCAAAAGTTCACTAGATCCAAATGTTGTTATTGAAACCACAATTAACTTTGATTGACTGTTTTGAAAACTGTGCAAAGACACTCCAATACAACTCTACAATGTGTTGATTTTACTATAAGCTTAGCCTTAGACACCTACAACTCTTCTCAGATATCTGGCTTTTCATGCTGTTCTCATTACATTCAATCTTCAGACAAAACCACACACACACACACACACTATAAGAGCTAAAACAGACAGCAAATAAACTGTTACCATGTACCTCACATCTTTATTGCCCAATACAATGTATGAACTGACTGCTGCTGAATGTTTTTACCTCAGTGAGACATTGTACAGCGTGACATTTTTTACACATTTATACTCTCAATAATATATCATGAGATATATGTTACGATATATCATTCAGAGAACATTGTAGGAATTATCCCACTACTACCTCAGGTTAATCTCTTTTCTCACCCACATCGCTCTTGCTAGCGTAATGGCTTGGTTTGACACATGACTTGATAAGAGCATGCTAAAACATCAGCAAGGCGAGTAGGATTGTTGAACTATTTTCCTGCAACCGCTGTGTATATCCAGGAGGTTAAAAGTGCTATTTTAGATGCCACTCCAGGCCCAAAACAACCCGGTCTGTAAGGTGTCAAAGCCATAACCTGTAAAACTTTATGCATAGCAACTTTTAAACACAATGACAGTGTTTCTAGTTACTTGCTGCGGCTATCGTGACTGTTGTTATGCCAACAAGGGCTACTAATTTACAAGATCCAGACAGACATTTTGGTCATTTAGCAGATTCTAGAAATGGTTTGTACAATTCAAATGTTAAATGTAATACTAACTAATGGTCTAGGGTACAACCTAAAGTTTACAATTTGAGACAAGTTGGCATTGTTTTGTCATTTGTGACTGACTAAACAATTTGACCTTGTCTAATACCATGTGGTACTGATTTTTGAGTTTCACTCCATATGACCACAGGATACATCTTGAGTAGACGCAATTTGCAATTTTTGTTTTAAGTGCGAAACATAATAAACAGTTCCTTCACAAACATTAAGTGACGGACTGCAAGTTTGTTAGTTTTCGCCTCATGCCACTGTGGCTACATGATCCGTCCCCCGAAACACGATTTGTACTAAGCATGTGCGAGATCGCTGCCACGCCGCCGTCTTCGCCAACGTTTTTACGACCAACGATATGGATTCTATTGCGTTTTATGATTTTTTTTTAAATGCAGACAATTGTTAAAGTATGCTGAAATAAGTAGAATAGGTAAATAGAACATATCTTCAGAACATTAAATGTAAAAACACAAAACATCTGTACTACTCAAATGGGGTCTAACGAATGTAAACTTTTTAATTTTATTTTTCCATTTATTAAAATCAATTCAATTTGCACATTTTCTGATTTTAATAGCAAAAAATTTTTTAATTAATTCATTAATAAAAAGATACACATGGAACACTTTTTTTCACCAAACAGCCAATTTATTTTAAATCGTTTTGCAAGTAATTAAGCGAGTAAGTAATGTTAATTTTCACAAATGTTTATAATGTTAATTTATAAAAATGCTAAACAATATTAGCATTTGCATTTTTTCCCCCTAGCTGTACCAAAATTGAACTGAGCAATGATTAAAAAATGAGGTACGTACGGAGCGGTGAATACACACCTAACCTTGCGTATGCGTAATTAGAGGAACCATAATCCAGGTTTTAGTGTGATAGCTAGCTATGAGTAAAGATATTTTTGTCCCTGATACAACATTGATTTGACTTTGTGGTCTTGCCTTTTCACTTAATATGCTCCAATGGTTTGCGTCTCTCTGTGGTTGGGGTTTGTAATCTAACCACTGAAGGTATTTTCGGTTTTGTGATTATCACACCTGTTAAGAAAGTTACCACTTCTTGTTGCGTTAACCCTGACAATGGACCCATGGTTTCACCCTATAACTATATAAACCATCTCTGATATCAGATAATTTGTTTTCCCCAAAGAATAGACTCGTTCCATCAAACCATTCGAGCACATATGCTGCAATCACTCAGTTCCTAGAGAATCTCTATGGATTTACTGTTCACACTCTAGTCAACTCAGATCCCATGCTTAAATATCCAACAATCCTAAATACCCATTTCATCAAAAGATCATTGAAACCGTTTGCACATCCTAGGCTTGCCAAGCTCCCTCAAAAACGCCCACAGCTGCAGGCTTTTGAGTGGTTTTAAGCCCTTTATTTAAAAAATCAGTTGCTTCATACAGCCAAAAAACCCATACAATGCTTGCTTCTTCAAACCCCGACTAACGACTTTTTCTCTTTCTGATCTAATCACCATTTCTGATCCTATCTCAGCATCTAATGTGCCTTCTTACATGTTCGGTCTTGCCCTTGTTTGTCTAGAAGAAGAAGTGTTATTCTGTCATCTCTGCACCCATCCATCATCTTATTATCACTCTGGGTATTTCAGGTTGCGTCCCTGGTGCTCTTAAAACCCGTTCTTAAGAACCACAATCTCGTTTCTGCTTTACTGAGAAACCTTTTACACACTTCCAAACAATAAATCATGAACTACATATTTCCTGTCTAGCAGGTATTGGAGTTGTGGACTTGTCTGGTTAAAATTTTACCTTTACAGTAGCATTAATACAGACAAAACAAGGATCCTAATCCCATACTGCAAAATCTATTTACTGCAACCAATACAATCTAATAACTAATAATAGAACTTTTACACACCTTTCACTTTGTCGCACTCCAGCACCTTCCCAAAAGTCTGAAAAAGCTCCTTCAGGTCTTCTGTGGTGCACATGCCGCTCAGGTTGCCCACAAACACCTTGGTGGAGTGAAGCGGCCGTCCCCGCGACTCTTCCACCACCAGGTTACGACCTTTGAACTCTCGGCCATTGAGCTCACGGATGGCGCGTTCGGCTGCACCCTCTCCCTGCAAGTGAACGAAGGCGAACTGCCGAAGGACGCTGCAGCTCACCACTTGGCCATAGGACTCAAAAATGGCAGACAGTTCCTCTTGTGTGGTGTCCAGGGCCAGGTTCCCCACAAAAAGCTTCACGGTGTGGCCCTTATCCATCACGCTGCAAAAAGAGAGAAAGATAAAGAGAGAAAGAGGGGGAAGAAAAGAATGAGGAATAAAGCGCTTGTATTGTTTCAATATGCCACTTGATGTGGGAGATGAATCTACAATACAATCAATCAATCCAAGCACTAAAATGTGTTTGATATGAGTGTGTGGATCTGAAGTTCAAATCACCCCACCAAATTGCCACTGCTGGGCCCTCAAGGAAGGCCCCTAACAATAAATTTGCTCTTTATAATGATTTGTGATAGAAGAGTATCTGCAAGAATGAAAGGGAAAGTTTATAGGACTGTGGTGAGACCTGCGATGTTGTATGGATTAGAGACAGTGGCATTGAGTAAAAGACAGGAGGTGGAGCTGGAGGTAGCAGAGCTGAAGATGTTGAGGTTTTCGTTGGGAGTGACGAGGATGGACAAGATTAGAAATGAGTTTATTAGAGGGACAGCACATGTAGGATGTTGTGGTGACAAGGTGAGGGAGGCGAGATTGAGATGGTTTGGACATGTGCAGAGAAGGGACATGAATTATATTGGTAGAAAAATGCTGAAGATGGAGCCACCAGGTAGGAGGAAAAGAGGAAGGCCAAGGAGGAGGTTCATGGATGTGGTGAGGGAAGACATGCAGGTAGTTGGTGTGAAAGAAGCAGATATAGAGGACAGGGTGGTATGGAGACGGATGATCCGCTGTGGCGACCCCTAATGGGAGCAGCCGAAAGAAAAAGAAGAAGAAGATAATGATGTCTGCCAAATGCTATAAATGTAAATGGTCAACAATTTCTTTGGTAGTTCCTGATAATCTTGAATACACTTTTCATGCCACAAACAGAAACGTTGAGGGTCCGTCTTTGGAATCTTAAAGATCTGAGCTGGAAGTCTGTGGCTGTATAGAACCAAAAATCATAATTAGAAGTTGACCAATAGTAGATTTTACCGATAGCTAGGTTAGATTTCATTTTCTGATAAGCAATTAATAAAACGAACGTATTTGTAATAAATATTGAACTTTATTCGAAAAAATAAAAAGAAACATACTGAATCGTGAAAATGTAAACAAATATGAATAGATGAATTATATTAATAAATAGTGAAGAAAATAAAAGAAATGCATTCAAACAGACAAAAACTAACACTCCAAATAAATAAAAACAGTTATGTCTAACATTAATATATAAATAATAAATAAATATTTAAATAAACAGGGCATGGTGTCTGATTTGCCTCTAGAAGCCGCTCTTGTACTGTAAAATGCAACCTGGAAAAACTATTGCTATGGATTTTTGCCATAATTTGCCAATAGTTCCAGCAAGCGAATATCGATGCAGACCCATCAGGAAAACCGATAAATCAGTCGGTCCTCAGTCATAAAAAGCAGTAAAGACTGAAGGGCAGACAGATAATGGGTGTATCTTATCTAATCAGGCAGAGAAACAGCGGACTTTGTGCTCCTCTTGTTTTTTTTTTGCAATGTGGAAGATCTGTTACACAATGCAGCCCCAGTCCTCATTACTCTGTCAGTGCTTGTGTTACTGCAGTGCCAGAAATCTGCCCTGCCACTGCTTCCTGACTGGGGTTTTAATATCAGCTACAAGCTTTAATACAGTGGAAAGAAAAAAGAAATTTAATCCTGAACTACACAAGATAGACATTGCTCACACTTGTGTATTGTCTCAGTAACCTAGTTAACATTAGACACGTTTCACACAAGAGACGAAGAGCAAGGGGGAGACACGGTAAAAGAGAAAGGGGGACTAAGAGACCGTGAGAGAGAAAGAGAAGTAGTGGGTAAATGAAAGAGGAGATTGATAAAGAGCAAAACTTACAGAGAGAATGATAGACTGTAAGAGAGACATACAGAGACGAATATAAACAGAGGCAGAGTGGGAGACAGAAACAGGTCAGCAAAGGAAATAGAGACAAATAGAGAAAAAGAGGGAGACATAGATGAGTAGAGAAAAAGAGTCAGAGAAATACACAGCCTTTGAATCATGATGGACAAATTGAGAAAACAGAGAGAAATACTGAGTGTGACAAAGACAGAGACACAGAGAGACGTATAGATAGAGCGAGAGATTGGGAGATGGAGAGAAACACATCAAGACAGAAAAAAAGAGAAAGACAAAAAGAGAAACAGAGAGAATACTGCAATCTGATGACGCAGCGCTACAAAGTAAACAAGCTTCACTACTTCCTCGGTGAGGGGAGGAAACCGGAGAAATGCACCACGGAAAAAAGAAAATAAAGACTGAGAAAGAATCGCGTTAGTTGATAGTGTATCAGTTCCCACATGGTCCTGTGGTAGAAGATAAACACACACGCACGCACGCACGCACACACGCACGCGGAACCGGAGAAACCCTTGAGCAGAACGGCGCGCGGAACCACCAGAGCAACAAGAGACACCAGTCTGTGTGAATGTTACAGTTGGAGCTCGACACTGTTACACTTCCCCATTCACTGCCTCATACTCGATACCGACCACGATACAAAGCCCGATACCGATACCGCCACCAACCCCCCACGATGCCAACCTCAACCCCGACCCCCCGCCGATCTCAGTGATGAACGCGTCCATCTCCAGGTATCAATCAGTGAATGAGAGAGTGAGAGATTAAGATTTGAGGGATTCTCCGCCTCGCGCCTCTGCCGCCCCATACCGCTGTAAATCTGACCTGATGTTATTGTGTATCACCTTCACATCACACCGCAGATCATCTCACACACTCTGATTATATACCCCCTTGGATATATCACAAAACACAAACGGAACGAGAGAAAAGGAGAAATCTTCCATCTTACCCAGGCGGTGCAGGATTTCAAAATGGTCGGTCTACTTCCGCTCTTCATTCTTTACACACACATACTTGCGCGCGCACCCTCACTCACACTCGCACGCGCACACACACGCAAAATAGAGCCACACACTACATACACACACACACACACATATATATATATATATGAGAGAGAGAGAGCTCTATCTTTTTATGTAAATATCTGTCAGATAGATAGATAGATAGATAGATAGATAGATAGATAGATAGATAGATAGATAGATAGATAGATAGATAGATAGATAGATAGATAGATAGATAGATGTTACCACTTCATAACGCATGAATTTGATTAACCAATAACACAGTAACATCTGATAGAAATTGTAGAAGTGTGTGTGTGTGTGTGAGAGAGAGAGATACTGATTCACTACACTTAAGTGCAAACTAATCTACAACTAACTGCTTTATCCTGATCAGTTGATCCGAGAAACGCCGTGTTTGTGTGTGTGTGTGTGTGTGTGTGTGTGTGAGAAAGAGGTCTGAAGTGGGAATACACCCTTCACAAGACACCAGTCCACCTTAGACCACCATGTACACACTCTTTCTCTCTCTCTCTCTCTCTCACACACACACACACACACACACTGATCGAACAGCTCGTTCTGAGTATGCTTTTGGAAGCGTAGGCGAAACCAGATAACCAAGAAATAGGATATCCCCCCCCGCCCCCCAAACACACACACACACACACACACACACAAACATTTATTTATTTTTTTATTTTTTTATATAAAAAAAAATTTAATCCCAATAAATTTTACATTCCAATTACATTTAAACAATCATTAGAAATGCATAAATCTTGCAAGTTCAACTTTAATAAACCTCAAAACCTTCTGGTACAAATCTGATGAATGAGTTAATTAATGATTAATGAATTCACAACATATTTTTCAGTCGAACTTCAGTGTCTAAGGACACAAAAATCTAAATTATAAATAAAACCTTAATTATAAACACTCTCAGGAAACTAACAATAATATTATTAACAAACAATTATGAGATTTAGAATGGATTATTTTAATAGAGAGTCTTTCAATTGGTTTTCAGGTTGACGTCAGTCGTGAAATAAAATCCAGTGGTGGAAATTAGGCTATAAATTAGACTATAAATTCCCATCCATCATCCACCTCTCCCTCATCTACCCCTCTTCAAGGGTAAAGTCTATCTGAGACATCCAGCTTTTCAAACTGTTATTTATACTACACACAGAAGAAAGTGCTATCTGCCCTCTTCCACATACATTAACTCACAGCTGCCTGTCATTGGATAGTGTCACTGTGATTAACAGCAGACAAAGGGTTTCCCCCTCCTACACAGAGAGCACATGCTTTCTAGGAAAATTATGTTGCTTGAATTGAATCTATTGACAAAAGTGCAAACTTTTTTCTTTTTTTGAACCTCATTCATTAACATATCACAAAAAACAGAGCGTAAATTTGATTATTACGTGTGAAACAAACCAAACATTTTGACTTATTTGCCTAAATCTGGAAAAGAACAGATTGTTTAAAACTGGAAGAGCAGAAATTGATTGATCAGAAAGGATTTATTTTTTCTATAATTCATATTATATGGAATCCATATAATATGAATTATATTATATGGAATCCATAAAAAGTATGAAAAACAGTAAGATGCTTTGGATCAACTGAGATAAAACTCAATAAGTAAAATCTTCTCTGATCTCCTTCTATTGCAAGTTTTAGATCCTGGAGTTGGTGTCATATATATTAAATATTTATCGTTTAATGAATTCAACAACTGCGTTTCGACTCTCATAAGTGTGTTCTAAATAAAGGGAAAACACAGGTCTTTGGGGAACTATGCTACGAATTGGTAAATACAGCCGAACTGAAAGCAGCTGGGGTTTTTCCTCCTTAAAGCTGTAAGAAGGCTTTGTATTTAACTGGTCAGACATCAGTGACTCATAACTGCAGGAACAAAAGTAGCTGTTTTCTACCTTTACACTTACCACAGTCATTTTACATGTATTTGAATATGAGGCACAATGAGAGCAAAGTGAAACTAGAAATGACTAACTAGTAACCAGTTATCTCTTTGGTCTTAGAGTCTCTTCTCCTTTAAGTGCTAATCTGTCAATCATTCATCATTGGTACAATGAGTGGTCACGTGGTCATAAACTGGCCGAAGGAGTGTCTGGGACTTTTTTGCGTCCTTTGCCTGCTATTTGGCGATCTCTCTCCTCCCATAGAGTGACTCCATCACAGGCACAGATCTGTTTGGGGTTCTGAAAGAGTCCGGCAGAGCGAGCAATTATGCCACATGCCAGCCTGGGATACAGGGAGAGAAAGAGAAAAAAAAAAGGAGAGAAAGGACGGAATCAAGAATCAACAGGATGTACATGGTGACAATAGAAAAAGAAAAAAAAACATGTCCTATTTATGTTCTGTCGTTTTCCCAGTGAATATTACTGACAGTAAACAGTAATAAACGTGTATACATGCTGTATATAGATTTGCATTTTTATCTGCACTTTGCACAATTGCTATTATTTGCACATGTCTATACGTCTGTCTGTTTTTCTGTCTTCGGTGCATTCCAAAAGTATTCGCACCCCTTCACTTCACTTTAAAAATAGACAAATAGGTTTTAAAATGATATTCTAATTTTGTTTTAATTAGTCAAATTGTATGTTTTCCTATTTATATGTTTCCAATTTTATTAAAAAAAAGGAAACAGTAGCTACATTTGACTCTATCCAAGATATACAGTGCATTCGCAAAGTATTCAAACCCTTATCAAAAAATTTCTGGAAATTCTTTATCAATACAAAAACTAAAATATCACATGTACAAAAGTATTCAGACCCTTTACTCAGAACTTGAAGCACCATTAGCAGGAATTACAGTTTCGAGTATTTTTGGGTATGCAGCTTTGCACATTTGGATTAGTGATTTTCTGCCATTCTTAATGGTAAATCCTCTCATGCTGGGTCAGATTCAATGGAGACCATCAGTGGCCACAATTAGGTCTCTCCAGAGATGTTCAATCGGGTTTATTTCAGGGATCTGGCCCAGCCATTTAAGAACATCCATATTCGCCTGTCTGTGTGTTTACGGTTGTTGTCATGTTCAAATCAAATCAAATCAAATTTTATTCATCACATACACATACATACAGGGTACGACATGTAGTGAAATGTTTTTATACGATGGTCCGGCATGAGGGAATAGGATGGGGGAAAGAAAAGGAGGCAGATAAATAAGTATAAGGTATAAGAAAAACTATTAAAATAAAATAAAATAAATAAATAAAATAAAATAAAAGAATATAACTACTTAAATAAAAGTATAAAATAAACAAAAAAAGAGAAAACATAGCCGGAGCAGTCGTGACGGCAGCCGACCTCACCGGCGCCATCTTGGAAGGTGAACCTTCAACCCAGACTGTAGTCCTGAGTGTTGTGCAACTGGTTTTTATTGAGGACATCTTTATATTTTGCTCCATTCAGCTGTCCCTCAAACTTTACAAGTTGCCAGGTCCCCGCTACAAAAAACACTGCCACAGCATGATGCTTCCCCCATCATGCTTCACTTTTGGGATGGTGCCTGGTTTGCTTGAATGGGGTGAAGTGAAAGGGGTCTGAATACACTCTAAATGCATTGTATTATCTTGCTGAGTGTAGAAATTGAGAAATGATTGAGAACTGTGCTCTAAAAATGTGTCTCATCACCTCTCTCCTGAGTTTCCTGTTAGTTTAGACAGAGGGTGATTTCCTCTTCCCAGATCATCTTCTCCTGAATCCACCACCAGTGATCGCCCGATCACATCCCACACCTGTCCACAGAGACACGCCATGAGGGACAGGTCGATGAGACCGTAAGTGTAAAACGAGACTGAAATGACTGATAAAGGACACTAAGCAGGTAAGATTTAAAAGCAATACCTCAGTGACAGGCTGCAAATATTCATCATTTTAATATATTTGTACTTTTATCTATAGTTTTCTTTTGCTTGTCTGCGAGTTACCTTCAGCTGCGAATCCTCCAGCCTGAACGTGGCTCTGCCGTCTGCTCCCGCCTGCACGTTTCCTAAATCGCCAACATGCTGTACCACACAAACACCTCCATTCATTACACAGCTGCTCCTTTCCCACCCTGCAGTGCACCTCACTAATAACCTGATAGACACACGACTAGCAGTGCTGCTGAGCTCATTCAAACCATCAGAACACTCCACACAGGAGAAACGTGTTTTATGCTGAGGGACTGGCCGATTAAATTAGCATGAATATCCTGCTCTAACATGATATCGCTGCTGGCGTCTTGTTTTAAGAAGCAAGGCTAAAAGTAAACGTACCCTCTCTGGGTCCTGTGGGCCTCCATGCTGCTTTTTAAATGGGTTGTAGTGCTCACCACAACTGTGTGTAAAAAAAAGAGAGTGAGAGAGAGTAAGACATAAGTACAGATGGACAGACATGCAGAAAGAGACAGAAAGATAAGCAGGGAGAAAGAGAGAGAGAGAGAGAGAGAGAGAGAGAGAGAGAGAGAGAGAGAGAGAGAGAGAGAGAGAGAGAGAGAGAAAGAAAGAGAGAGAGAGAGAGAGAGAGAGAGTCAATTTTAATTATTAATATTTGTGAACATCGGCCGTTTATATTTTAAAACAATTTAAAACAAACTGCCTGATTTAAAAAAAATAAAAAAATAAATAAAATAAAATGAATGGAATACACTTTTTTTATGTTTTGAATAAATTGAGTAAATAAAATGTAATAAATGGATTGAATTAATTAAGTAAATTACATTTGTTAGGCCCCATTTGGGTAATTCAGATGTGTGTTTGTTACTGTTTTGTTTTTTTACATTTTCGAATTAATTTTTAAAGATATGTTGTACTTAACTGTTGTACTTATTTCGGCATACTTTAACAAATTTAACTTTGTCTGCATTTAAATAACACAAGATATTTGTATTTATTTTTCAATTTATTTATTCATAAATAAATTCATTCCTTCCATCATTCATTCATTCATTCATTCATTCACTCCCTCGATTTTTCAGGAATTTTCAGGAATTTCTCCTTTTAAGGGCAAAAAGAATGCAAATGAAAATTCGATACTTTCTTAATAAAAGCAATGAACGGAATTAGAATCAGAATCGTTTATTCATTTAATTGTTTGGTTGCAGTTGCTCACAATAAAAGAAGTAATCAATTCTTTGCAAAAAATCTTTTCAAAATGGACATGTGCATTTCTCACATGCGCAGTAAAAATCCTGTTTCCAAACCTGTGGTCCGGCACTTATCATGTTCGTGAGGAAACTCGGATTTTAATTGTTGTAAATGTTCCGCACGTAAAACGAGGGTTGCATTCGGTACACATGTGCACCGTACAGAAAGCCCTGTACCAGAACGGTTCAGTATGAATATGTGTACCGTTACACCCTAAATATATCACACCGCTTCTCACATTCCCTTTCTTATCTGTAAGGTGAAAGTGACAGAGGTCACCGTACCTCATGCAGTCCTGTGAGAGGTCTCCAAGTTTATGCACGTGAAGGCCGTGAGGACCGGGTTCCAAGCCGTCGATCGTGCCATCAATCAAACAGCGATCCTCAGAGAGCTGCAGGAACCGGACCACGCCCTGCACCGGCCCCGCCCCACTCAGCATAGCCACAGCTGCGCCCAGATCTGTAACACACACACGCAAATAAAAAACAGATTAGGATTCAACCAACATAACTGACAATCTTAATTTTGTCAGGATTTAGCAAGAACTTGATCATCCACTACTTTGCATAATTAGTGACATTTAGAAAAGATCTCTATCAGCTCTGATCTTTTAGCTGTGCTGTGAGCTAGGGCTTGTAATTAAAAAGAGGAGACAAGAGCCGAACCTGGTTCAGATCCCCCGATGCCCTTAAGTACAGCTCTCCTGCCTGTGCTCTCAATCAGAGCCTGGACCTCTTGAGTAGAAAGTGTCGTCTCAACCAAAACATCCTTTCGAGCCAAATCCACCTGCACCGACTGCACACCTGCAATACATACACACCTTATATATTCACTCAAACTGAGCAGGAACACTTTTTTGAACATTGGTCAGGAAATGAGACTCTAGTGTTTGAAGCTTATCAATACTAAATGAAAAAACATGTAACATTTTGTTCCTGTTTGTTCCTGGATAATTTTTTTTAAATAGCTTTTATCCCCAGGAGTTTACCCAAACTACTCATCATACGGTTCTATGTTTACAGTAAAAGACCTAAATGGTTAAAATTATAAATATATACTGCTGATCTCCTGAATAAGAAAAGTCTTTGTCACATACTTTGGTCGGATAAGAGAGCTGCTGCTGGGTCTTTATTGAAGGTTTTGGATTTTAGTGATACCGAAAACTAGGTTGGATCGTACTTTCTGATAACCGATTAATCAACCAATTATTCAACCGATGCCTCCTGGATAAAAGTGCAAAATAGTACTGCACTTAATTACACAAAAAAACAGTACTGAATCATGAGAATGTGCTAAAGGAAATTAATATATATAAATAATTAAATAAATATAGCGCTCTCCATGCAGTACACAGTCTCACGTATAAAAACAAACAGCATGTAGTGTCAGTGATTTGCCTCTAGATGCCGCTCTTGTAATGACCGTCTCAAACACTCCAGCAACAGACAAGACCTGGAAAAACTATCAGTATGGATGTTGCTGATAGCAAATAGTTCCCGCAATCTACTATCGGTGCCCATTAATCTTTAAAACCGATTAATCGGTCGACCTCTAGCCATTAGAAGTCTTCCAAAGACTGCTAGACATTTAGCTGTTCGGACTTCGGGTGAAAGTTCATTCCATCACCTAGAGATGCCAGAACAGAGAAGAATCAGGATGCATGTCTTTCTTGTACCCTATAAGATGGTAGGACCATTCAAGCAAAGTCTGAAGCTGAGAGAGAGCATCCCCTCTACTTTCTACACTTTCTGTGCAGCCCTGTATTATATTCTATTTAACCAAATGAGACTGTACATTCAGACTGAAATGCAGACTGAAATGAGAACATCGCTACTCACCAGGCTTTTCCTCAAGCACACCTTTAACAGCCCTCACGCAGCTCTCACAGGTCATCTGCACCGCAAACTCCAACTACGGACAGGCAGGAAATCAGAAATTCATCTATTAATAAGCCAGTCACTTGCATAAGTATGTACACCCCATGCATTCCAACGCATTTTGTGGTCCTACCAAATGGAAACTTAAGGCAGGTTGAAAGAAGGAAAATCAACACTCAGTGCTTTTGTTAGAAAATACAGATCTATTCAAACATGCGGTACAATTCATCTTCATCATACAAAAGAAGTCTTTCCAAAATTGCCCTGATGAATAGTGTTGTCTCATGACACAACCCTAGTGCTATCAGAAGTCACCTCCAGAGCTCAGAAGTTAAGTCATAGAACTCTGGATTAGAAGGTCATAAGTTCAAATCCCAAGAACCACTAAGCTGCCACTGCTGGGCCCTTGAGCAAGACCCTTAACCCATAACTGCTCAGTTGTAAGTCACTCTGTATAAGGACGTCTGCTAAAGGCCATAAATATAAATAAGTTATTCAGCATC
The DNA here is from genome assembly GCF_946808225.1 of Silurus aristotelis. Lineage (NCBI taxonomy): Eukaryota > Metazoa > Chordata > Actinopteri > Siluriformes > Siluridae > Silurus > Silurus aristotelis. Next base: position 25,513,510 of record NC_139578.1, read on the forward strand.
ATGAAGAACAATAAGCTGTCTCAAATAAAACAAAAGACCTTCCACCAGATGTTAGACAGAGGTTTTTATGTTGCTGTTGTGTTACTACTAAGTTGACATCTGTCCTACCGTCATTTTACTATTCATTCACCATCCCAGGTGAACACACACAACTGAAGTGGTACACAAATGGAACCTTAATAATACCTTGATCGATTTATCAATTCCTTTCATCCTGGTGTTTTTTCTGAATGAGCGAGTTTCATATTTAACATGAACAGGAACTATTTCCTCTTCCGTTCATACAAACAAGTACACGATCGATCGGTACGCAAAGGTTTGTGGACACCCCAGTCTAAGATTCATTGTGCTTTCTGAACAACGTCCCTTTGCTACTAGAATAACCTCCACTCTTCTGGGGAGATGTTCCACTAGATTTTAGAATGTGATTTTGGAGATTAGTGGACATTTGTGCTATTTTAGCTACAGGGGTGTTAGTAAAGTCAGGTAGTGATGTAGGTGAGGTGAGGAGGCCTGGGGTGCAGTCAGCGTTCACATTCATCCCAAAGGTGTTCAATAGATTTTGTAGCAGCAACCTATGGAAAGCATATCTTCCTGTTAGCTGGCTTTGTGCACAGGGGCGCATATATATATATATTGATTTTGAACATTTATGACTGTTATAGCACCACCATAAAATGTTGCATGCTTGTTAAGAATAATCTGTATCTATTATATGATTTCATGATCTAGTGTTTGTGTAAATATATGCACACTTTCAGGTAAAAAATTGTGTTTTTGAAGCCTTTTTAACTGTTATAGCACCTAATCTAATATAGCCTAATATAGCATCTGATCTCCATGAAACTTTGCATGCTTGTTAAGTATTATACTCTCACTGAGTTTTGAAAAGTGTTTTTGTTTAGGATTTATATTTTTGGGGTATATTTGGCCACACCCCTTATTAAATTACAATTCAAAAATCTTTTTATAAGTCTCAATCCAGAGTTCAGAGATTTGTGTAGCAGTGGTTTGATCGAGACTAAACAAAAAAACCTAAGAAGTTTGCAAAAGGTTTTTTTTTAACACTATTGCGAATAATGAATGAATAATTTGATTGACAGCAGTGATCCTGGAGGCAAAGTTGCTCAGTATGAAGTGATCTATCAAATGATATGAACATTAAGTGTAGGTTTGAAAAAAATCATGCAACATAAAATCATTTATACACTTAATAAGCTGATATTGTACCCAAGTGGCTGAATTCTTTAAAAATTCTTACAGTCCTTTAGGGCACCGAGTCAAACGTGCCCACCATGTTTAGTTCTGATCAACCTTCGTTAACCTTGTGGAATAGATGCTCCAAACTTATTGGCTGATGGTAACCATGTTTTCTTTAGATATGCAAATTTCCTCATAGTCTCTTGTGGCACATTGGACAGGGACACTGAATGGCAATTTTCAGGTCGATTGGACTAACGGTTGCGTAGTTATAGCCGTTTTTGTTTTGTTCCCTCTTATATCGCCACCAAGTGGTCAAGATCCGCGTTGATTATTTAAGTTTAGCCATTTTACTGAAAGTGGCAATGCATATTTGTAACGTTTTTGCAAAAGTGGGGCGAGTTCTTTCTTTTTTATATATATATATTATTTATAATCACGGTCCAGGGAATATTTCTGCACTGATTTGGTTCCGATGGTTCAAAAAAACTTAGGACTAGTTCGCAAAAGTAGGTTTTGGACATCCATAACAATTTTTTCTTCGTTTTGTAAAAATGTTAGTTTTTTTACTGTAGCGCCCCCTATAGGCAATTGAGTTAATACTTTGTCACCCTCCCCTCAAATTGATCTCTATGCCTTACAGTCTGGTCTGCACGATCAGTTTTAGGGCGGAATAACAACAACAACAACAACAACAACAACAACAACAACAATAATAATAATAATAATAATAATAATAATACTAACCCCAACAATAACAACAGGGTTTCAACACTACGTGATTGAACCCCTAATTAAAAGGACTTGGTATCTCCCATCCGTACTCTATATGAGAGAGTAACAAATAACCGAACGAAACCCCTACAGGCCATGTAGTGTACTACAGGCTGTAGAAAATCCTTCATTACCTCCCTATGTAGTGAACACGTGTAGGGAGGACAGTGTTATTTAGGATCGAGCCTTGAAGGAGCACTAGTTCTAGTAAAATCCTCACAGAATCCACAGGAAACACAAACACTAAGGCTTAGTGCAAAATGTAGTCTGGGATATTTATGGCATAACATATAATCATTAAAGTGTATAGATGAATAAATAATAAATTATCAGGACGAGATGATCAGTAAATATTTTATATTCGATATATTATTTGTCGGTGTATTATTATTATTATTATTATTATTATTATTATTATTATTATTATTATTATTATTATTATTATTAACAGCACTTTATAATTAATGTGCACACAGAGAAAAACACTCACTTTTGCAGCTCGATTAGTTTCCATTTCTACTCACTCTCTCATACACACACATACAACTGAGTCCAAACACACGCACTTCCGCTTCCGCTGTTGTTGCACACAATTAAAAGTCCATCTGAACATATAAAGGAGGAAAGAACAAAGCTGGATCTCTCTCTCTCTCTCTCTCTCTCTCTCTCTCTCTCTCTCTCTCTCTCTCTCTCTCTCTCTCTCTCTCTCTCTCTCTCTCTCTCTGTGTGTGTGTGTGTGTATATATTAAATTTTTTTTAATTTTTAATTTTTTTCTTAAATCACGTTTCCTCACAGTCACGCCACAAAAATGGTTTACATTTCACATTAGGGGTGTCACGGTACACAAAATTCAAGGTTCTGTACATACACCGGAAGAAATATAAAACATGAAATTTCTTCTTATTTTTTTATTAAAGCAGTTTGTTATTAACTTTTGTGTTCATCAACAGTTTTCTTTTTTTCACCCTGCTTGGGTAAATTATATATATATATATATATATATATATATATATATATATATATATATATATATATATATATATATATATATATATATATATACAAGTAACGTGCGTTACGTAATATTACTTTTCTGGAGTAACGAGTAAAGTAGCGCGTTACTTTATAAATTTACACATTAATATCTGAGTTACTTTTTGAAAAAAGTAATGCGAGTTACTTTTCAGTTAAATTATTTTGCATAAAAAAAGAAATACTGAATTAAAATGAACGTAGTCACGTAGAATCGCGCATTTGAGCAGCGGGAACAGAAGCTGGTCAGAAGCGGAGATGGCAAACCAGAGCATTACATTACTGTGATGGAAGTGTTCTTATTATTTTGAAATAGTGGAGGAAAAGGAGAAAGGAATACTGGTTAAGTGTAGATTATGTGTTGGTGAAAAGCTCTTGTCAACTGCAAAAAATACCACTTAAAAAAAAAAAAAAAAACCATCTGCATGCAAAGCACAGCACTACAGATGTGTGTGTGTATAATGTTGAATATATGCAAGAAATGTATTTTGCTCTAATATAACTTATTTCTTAATGGCAATTACCTATATTACACCTTTTACACCTGTAAGGCGTGAAAGAGATACAAGTAATGCAAAAGTAACGCAAAAGTAATATAACGCATTACTTTCCATAAAAAGAAACTAAGTAACGTAATTAGTTACTTTTTGGGGAGTAACTCAATATTGTAATGCATTACTTTTAAAAGTAACGTTGCCCAACACTGTGTATATATATATATATATATATATATATATATATATATATATATATATATATATATATATATATATATATATATATGTACACTAAAGAATCCATAGCGCTAGTGTTAGCCGCAAGCTTTCTGGTTAGCGGGTAAAGATAGCAAAATCGATTCTTTAGTGTTTTCATGCATGTGCAAAACAAATCTTATTTCCGGTACAGAGTGTGTAGCCACAGTGACACTGCGCTACCGATAGTTTCTGTTTTACACTCCTGACAGTGTTGTGTACGTTGTGTTTGTATTTATGGTAAGTTTAATAATAGTTGCGTTTGACACTTAATATCTTAATATATAAAATAAAAATCCTGAGGAAACTCAGATTGTAGCTACGTTTCACACGTACAAAGGACTGCATTCTATACACGTGTACCGAACCAAAAGCCCTGTTTTTTATATATATAATTCAATTTAATTCATTTTTTTTTATTTGTATAGCACTTTTAACAATCTCAAAGCAGCTTTACACAGGTAAATTGGTGATAAAAATGAATAAGATGTTCTTTATAAGTCTAGGTTTGTCCCTGATGAGCAAGCCGATGGCGACTGTGGCAAGGAAAAACTCCCCGAGATGTCATAAGGAAGAAACCTTGAGAAGAACCAGACTCATTAGGGAACCAGTCCTCATCTGGGTTGCATCGAATGTCCATTTATTGCAGATTAAAGATGTTGTGGGGTACAGTGATGGTGATCAGAAGCAAACTGTAGTCCTGAGTCAGTGTAGCAGACTGTTGACATTAATGACAGTCCAAATCCATCCTCAAAGCTTCTGTTCTTACTCCCGAATTTCATGGAACCACCCAAGGCACTGATGAGAAACATCTCCAGCTGTCCTCCAATATATATATATATATATATATATATATATATATATATATATATATATATATATATATATATATATATATATATATATATTTAAATCACATGTACATAAGTATTCAGACCCTTTACTCAGGACTTAGTTGAAGCACCTTTGGTAACAATTACAAAGAATTACAATTATTTAAACGTAACATTTGTATAAATAATTTTTCAGTTTAAATAGCTGAATTATTTTATATTTCTTTATACTCAAGCAATTAATAAATACAAATATTTTCTTAATAGTTTTTCATCTTTGTTTAATCATTTGCAACAACTGTGGGATTAATACATACAAAGAGATGTTCATTCTATTTGTGTATTTTATTCAAAAGTTATTACACATAAAAGGTGATAAGTCACATACAATGTGGATTGACTTTATAGCCTACATTTGCTGTTCTGTCAACTCCAGTGGTTTTAAAGGTTATTTAAGAGCATGTTAACAAAGTAGACATTTCATCTCAAAATAACATTAAATGATACCAGATCCGACCTACTGTGCAAATTACTCACAACCCGATTCTGGTTTGCCAGATGTTTATTAATGAGGAAGATGCATGAGATCCGATTATAGTCACATTTTATGTCTTTAGAATAAGTCCATTGTACCAGTTGCATTTAGCAGCTATAAGCAGTTCTTCCTTCACCAGCCTCTGTTTTTCTCTTTCTTTAAGTTAACAAGACAAACAAACAAACAATGTAAATACAGCATGTCACATGTTACAGTGAAATCAGAATGTGTGAATTCCTCTGTCCTGAAGACGTTCAACGTTTTCCACATTGGAGACACAAACATCGTTGGAAATTTGTAATTTGTCCAGAATGTCTTTGCATTACAACAGGTTTCACTGGAACTAAAAGGAACCTGAACAATGTTGCAGCCTGACAAAACCTGACATAACTGTCCTCAAAATGAGCTCCATGAACTCTGTGGTTGAAGGTGGAAGTGGAAGATTTCGAGTTTCCTGTATAGATTATCTGATGCTCCTGCAAAGTCATGCCTCAAAATCTCGAGTCCGAGTTTCCTTCACAGATTAACTGATGCGCATCAAAATCTCGAGTCTGGGTTTCCTGTACAGATTATATGATGCTCCTGCAAAGTCATCAATCAAAATCTAGTGGAAAGCTTTCCCAGAAGAGTGGAGATTCTTACAAGAGCGAAAGGGGGAAGAAATGTGGACTGAGATGTTCCACAAACACGAATGACTGAAGGTGAGATGTCCACAAACCTTCGGTCATATAATGGTACACGTACAGCATGTGTGTGTTTGTGTCAAAGGAGTCAGTGTGTATAAAATGTACTTCAGGTCAGGGCACTAGAGTCTGTACATTGTGTGTGTGTGTGTGTGTGTGTGTGTGTGTGTGTGTGTGTGTGTGTGTGTGTGTGTGTGTGTGTGTGTGTGTGTGTTAGAGTCCCTGTTCTGTCTGTAGATTAGAAGGGAGGCTGAGGCCTTTCTCCTGAGCGTGACATCTCCAGCGTTCATCATCCGACTCGTGAGTGAGGTAGCGCCGACCCAGATGCTGCTCAAACTGACGCAGGTCACACCACAGCTGGAAGTTCTGCACGTGCGCACACACACACACACACACACACACACACACACACACACACACACACACACACACACACACACACATCATCATCATCACATTTACAAACTAAAACGTGGGGAAAATCAGTCATAGTGGTTATCTGAACGAACACACACACACACACACACACACACACACACACACACACACACACACACACACACACACACACACACACTGAATCGCGTGCAGATCTGAAATACTTTCAGCTATTTAGTTTTATTTTCTTGGCAGATTTTAGGAAATTAAATGATTCTCCACAAGGGTGCGCTGCTGTGCAATTATGAATCCTGGCGATGAAGTTCTATAAGTGTTGAGGAAGTTATTAGTTACTCTGATATACTCTTAAATACAGGATGTAATAGGTTTGAGACTGAACATGAGCTGATTTATAGATTTTCAGGACTGACTATGATCAGCCATCTGTTACTCCCTTCATATCACAGAAACCAGGATTAATAGAGAGTGATTTTACCTGGAGCCAGGGATGTCCCATGGCTTTCCCCACGCTGAACCTGCGCCGCACCACCACCTGCAGCAGGTTGTTAATCAGATTAACCGCTGTGTGAAAAAAAAAAAAAAAAGTCCAGAATGAATTTCACTTTTCAGTTTTGATTCATCCATAGATGTTTGTTCACGTGTAGGGTCACTGACCCTCGAGAGAAATGAGCGCCCATAGGTGACGAGGGTACATGAAAGCGGCGTTAGTGATCTGCTGGTGAATGTCTTCGTCCTCATTGAAGGGAAATGTGCCGCTCAGGCTGACGTACAGAATCACTCCAACAGCCCACATGTCCAGGGAGCGGTTATAGCCGTCGCTGCTGATCACCTCGGGGGCCAGGTACGCGGGTGTGCCCACCACCGAGCGCCGAAAAGACTTTTCACCAATGATCCGGGCAAAACCAAAGTCACAAAGTTTTACCTAAAACACAGATGCGGACACTTGATGTGGATGTAACACACACACACACTCACATACACACATACATATATATATATATATATATATATATATATATATATATATATATATATATATATATATATATATATATATATATATATATATTTATTTTACTGTATATAATACCAATTATACTGTATAATTATCCAATATCCTACTGTATAGCATGATAAAAAAGTGAAACATCTGTACATTTCAGCACAAGACAATCAGATGTCTTGTTCTGATGACAGCACATGTTCATGTAAATTCGAGTGAGAATCAGGAAGCGCACCTGAGGGAAAGCATCGGGTGAGGAGAGCAGCACATTCTCAGGTTTAAGGTCACAGTGAGCGATGTGCCTCATGTGCAGGTAGCGCAGAGCCTCCAAAATCTACACAAACAAAAAGACACACAGATATCAACTAATGGCATCACCATCATCATCAAAACATACAGGTAATAAAATGCATGGAGGTTTGCAGTATGATAATATAGAAAAATCCTATAATTTAGTACAGTTATACTGTATATACTGTACAACCCCAATTCCAAATAAGTTGGGACAGGGCCATGTTTACTACTGTGTTTACCACTGGGGCACTGTTCAAAGTGTAAATAAAAACATTGTAAATCTCTGAAATCCATATTCTAGTAAATAAATAAAAAAAACATAAAATGTTTAACCTGAGAATATTTACCATCTTAAGGAAAAAACAAAGTAATTTTGAATTTGATGGCTGCAACAGGTCTCAAAAAGGTTAGGACAGAGCCATGTTTACAACTGTGTAGCATCACGTCTTCTGTCCCTATACATCTGGGAACTAAGGAGAGGAGTTGCTGGAATTTTGAGGCAGGAATGTTGTCCCATTCTTGTCTGACACAGTTTGTAGCTGTTTAACAGTCCTGAGTCTTCTTTGTTGTATTTTTTTGTTTCATAATGCGACAAATATTTTCAGCTGGTGAAAGGTCTGGATTGCATGCAGGCCAGTTCAGCACCTGGACTCTACCACTGTGCTATTGTAAAGTCTATGCAGTTTAACATTGACTTTCTAAAAAAAAAAGAAAGGCCTTTCCAAAAAAAGCCATCGTCAGGACAGAAGCGTATGTTGTTCTAAAACCTGTATATACCTTTTAGCGATGATGGCACCTTTCCAAATGTGGAAGCTGGCCATTCCACAGGCACTAATGCACTCATTTACAATCAGTCTTTTGAACTGAGCACTGATAACAAGCCAGGTAGTCCCACTCCTCTTTAGTCTGGAGGACTAGGCGTCCATGTTTCACAAAGAGATTTTAATTAAAAATTTTGATTCATCTGTCCGTAGAACAGTTTAATTTCCACCTCTAGATCATGTTCACATATGACTACTTTGCATAATAAAACTTTATCCTGCATTTGTGGATGGCATGATGAAAATGTGTTCACAGACAATGACTACTGGAGGTACTAATGAGCCCATGCAGTGATTTTCCTTACAGAATCATTTCTGTATTAATTCTTCGTACATTTCCTCAGTTTAAACATTTGATATCTTTTTCTATTGCAAATAAAATTGCATTGATTTCCATGGTTTCCGTGGCTACCTGCATGACAAGGAAGCGTGTGATGCGTTCAGGAAGTCGCCCGTTCTCGTTGGACAAAATCATTTCCAGCATGTCGCTATGGAGCTTCTCCATGACAACGAAAGTGCGCTCAGGTGTCTCGTACATGCCTTCAAGTACAATGACTCCTGGATGGGATAGTCTCTGGACACACATACACACACACACACACGAAATATATCAACTATTTTGTCAAACCAATTTCACTAAAAACAACACATTTAGTCAACAAACCTGCAGGATGGCCACCTCGTTTTTGCTCTGTCTCTCCTGCTTGGCCGGGAAGCGTGTTTTATCGATGACCTTAATGGCCACCGGTCGACCCGTCTCTCTGTGAGTACCTGCACACAAACAACACTGTCTATGCTCAAATCCTAATGGACTAACCGTATAAACGATATGGACAAAAGTATTGGGACACCTGATTTTTTCAGATATTTGTGGTTCTTCCTCAAAGTTGGAGGCACACAATTGTAAATGGCCGTCTTTTGATTTAACGCTTAATTTTCCCTTTACTTGACCTAGGAGACCCAAACCTGTTCCAGCATGACAATACCCCTGTGCACAAAGCAAACTCCATGAAGATATGCGTTTCATGGGTTAGAGCTCTAAACCCTGTTGAATAGGTTTGGGATGAATGTGAATGCTGACTGCATTCAGGCCTCCTCACCTCACCTACAGTACCTGACTTTACTAAATCTAGTGGAACATCTTCCCGGAAGTGTGAAGGTTTTTCAAACAGCAAAATATAGACTAAATGTGCATTTATATGTTCAAAAGCACAAACCAATCTTATGCTCAGGTGTCCACTAACTTTTATCCATATAATATAGCTTATTTAAAATTTGCACTCTGAATGAACCCCTTACCTCCAAACACCACTCCAAACTGTCCTGATCCCAACACCTCATCAGAGAAAATCTGATACAGCAAACTAATATCCTGAGAAACACACACACAACGCAGTGTTATCACATGCAGTGTTAGCACAGGGTATTCCTGCAATATCTACACAAGAGTGAATACTCACCTGGATTTCTTGACTGACGGATTGATCATCTAGATAAATAAAGCAAAACGTTATTCTGTTTCTGTTCTTTCAAAAAACTAAAAGATAAAAATAAATTTTCACATTTTGGGCTTAAAAAGTGCAAATTAAAATCAATTGTTCTTAGTATGGACTTTTGATATGGTGAAATACATGTAATGATTGTTAATATTGTATACTGTAATATAAATAATGAGTGAAACACATCAATGCTATAATCAATGTCAGGATGGTGTTATACAGTGGTGTAAAGTATTTGAGTAAATGTACTTGCTACTTGAGAAAGAAATGAGCAACTTTTTCTCTCTAGTCAACTACATTTATGATTCAATAGATGTTCTTTTTGCTTTGACAATGAGCATTATTACATTTACAATTACATTTTGCACCTTTGTTGAAGATGCCATTAAGGTACAACACCCTCCTGCCTGCATCTGCTGCCTGCGAGGGACATTTGAGCAACTCAGCCTTATTTTCAGTCAAAAAAGAGCTCGAATCAATTCCAAAAGCTTTGAGAACCAGTTGTTGTTGAAGTAAAAACTAAATATTGCCCCTTGTCTGAGAGGTGCATTAAACCACACTCAGCTCTGAATATTTGTTTTTCAAAATTGATTTACTTTTAATTTATTTGTCCATCGAATACTCATGTTTCTTCTATTAGTTAACTAAAGATCCCTTTTTTGAAAGGTTGCTTTACTACTGTGTCTTTTTTTATGTTATGGGTAATGCAGTTTTGAGATTGTCACAATGATTGTGTTTTAGGAAATAAAACCTAAAATAAAACATCTGTCTCAGTGTAGAGGACTTGTGCATCTTTCAGCCTTCAACATGAGACAAATACTTAAGTACTGTTCAAAATTAGCTACTTTAAAACCTTTAATCAAGTCATATTGGAATTGGTGACTTTGAACTGGTAATGAAGAAAGTTTTGCCGTAAGGTATTTATAGTTTAAGTAAAGTATAATATAATATATAATATATAAATAATAAGGTACTTTTTTAAACCTCTGGTGTTACTGTATGTGACCCTGAATGGATAATACTATTAAGTAGAATTTTCCTCACCACAAACATTTCTCAACAATTATATTTTGCAACGATAAAGAATGTCACATGTTTCTCTATTTCTGTCTCAAGTGAGTTACTTCCTGTAATATTATACTTGGTAAACCTTTTGCTGACCCTTGCCACTGACATAAACCCTGACTCTAATAGAAAATTGCACCATGTTTAAAAATAAACCAAAACACTTTTTTTGTGGTAAACAACAACGTTTTGGTTCATGTCAAAAAAGTTACTACTACAGAAACAACAGGGTAACAGGATGAGTGTATTCCTATACAGCTTTGATATGAATTCTGGATTGAGCTACTGGCACAGCTGCATATATAAATATATTTATTTATTTCTGAGTTTACTTGTTTGCTATATTAGAAATAAGTTTGTCTCAGCTGCTTAAAATTTAAAGATGTGTATGTTGCTTTTTGTCTAGGATTCCATTAGAGCATAATAATACCACTGGATATAGAAACATCTGGATTAAAAGTTGAATGAATGAATTGACATAAATGATCTGTGTGCGAGAAAGATAGAAACCTGGAGGTCTCGACGTGTCAATGCAGACACTCTGTAAAGGCATGAGCGCAAGTCTGATGGCCGACTCCCAGGCGGCTCCTTCTGTGTTTGCAAACACGCAGTAGACCACAGAACTGGTCAGGAGCTCAAAAGAGTGTCCAGTGTCATCCGGCTGCACAGGAACGCTTAGCTGAGACGAGCCTTGAACATTCAGCACTTCGGACAAAGGCAGCTCCTGTACGGCAAACAGGAGGGACAAAAGGGTTAAACATATTACACAGCAAACATATTCTTATAAACGTAGAGGTACACTATATGCACAAAAGTTTGTGGACACCTAACCATGGTATTTGTGTGATTTTTTTTTATCATCCCATCCCATGTAGGTGATGTAAGGAGGCCTGAATGCAGTCAGTGTTCACATTCATCCCAAAGGATTTTGATAGGGTTTAGAGCCCTATAGCAGGAGATATACCACTCCAAAGTAAATCTTCAGGAGCTGACTTTGCGCACAAGGGTACTGTCATGCTGGAACAGGTTTGGGTCTTTTTGGGTGAAGGTAAATTTAACACGATTACATCCAAAGTTTAATTACTTGAATTTAATTACTATGCAATGACAATAAAGTTCGTTCTTTCTTTCTTTCTTTTATTCATTCATTCATTCATTCATTCATTTATTCTGTCTGTCTGTCTGTCTGTCTGTCTGTCTGTCTGTCTGTCTGTCTGTCTGTCTGTCTGTCTGTCTGTCTGTCTGTCTGTCTGTCTGTCTGTCTGTCTGTCTGTCGCTGCATTGAGACAATTTCAATTATTAAAAGCGCTATACAAATAGAACTGAATTGAATTGACATGACTATGCAACATGTTTGGCTAAACATTATTTAACATATCATTTACTAAACATTAAATTTTTTTTGTTTATAAAACTGTTACACTTCCAATCGAGTGCTTTAAAAACACAAGTCACCATTCGGTAAAATCACTCTCTTGACTTTTAGCAATATTGCTGTATTATGAAAAAGAAAAAGTCCTCACCACCTATTGACCAATCGAATTTGAGAATTAAATAACCCACTAGTATACGCTATAATACTGATCTGAAAGGTCGTGTGTTGTACAGGGGGAATATGGAGCACCTTGTAGAACTTGCTGCTGTTCTCGTTCTGGTAGAGCGTGATGCTTTTCCCATCCAGAACCCAGTAGTGCCTTTTCCTCTGCAGAACACAAAGAAATTGCTGTGCATTATCTAACATTTACAACACGATTTTACCCAGAGTTTGCTTCTTGCTTGTGTGTGTAGATGTGTGTCCACTCACCAGAGAATCTAAATTGGTATGGTGTAGCAACCAGCCTTTCTTCAGTATCCCACTGGATCTCCTCTTACTCTGCCTAACTGACTGCACCACTCTCATCAAGGGGATATTACTGCTGAAACACGGGCTGAAAGACACACCGAGATGGACGGAGAGAATGATGAAAAGAGAATGTATTGCTGCTACAGAAGAGATGATACACTGTATAAACTCTAAATGTCATAATTGTATTATAGAGTCCATGATGTGTGCTGGTACCCGACTGACGGGAGCTCTGCAGACTCCTCCTCCACTGGAGGGCGTGCTTTAAAGGGAAACTCTTCATATATAGCGTTGACTGTTACCACAGCCATGTTCTCTTCAGATTCAGGCCCTGGGGTGGAGTTGCTCTCTGCGTGCGAGATGGTGGAAGAACAGAGTGTGTGAGGTCGGTCTGCTCAGCAAAAATAATTTACTACAACCATGCATGGCTACACTAATATGCTCTGGATGCATTGTTAGCCAGACCAGGGTTTGCAACATCCAGATATTTTTTATATTTCCTATTTCAGAGAAAGGGTTTTAACTGATTTGTTTTACAATGTAAAATTGTGATGATGTGCATCATAGAAATGTGTATTATCATCATCTAATAATTCTACATTTAATGCAAATGCACTGCTTGGACACAAGAAGTCCCGATCTGCACATCCCATAAAGTTCAAATATACATAGAGAACATGCTGGTCACATGATCACTTTCTATCATAGAGAGAAATCCTCTACACACTGATGCTATAATGTTTTTTTAATGGCTGATGTGCGTTTCTAAAAACACAATCTCCTTGCTTTTGTGCTCTACAGTGCCAGAAATACATGCTGCAGAAATCCGCCATTTTAGCCATTTTGGACCTCTATTGTTTCTTTTGAGCTATTTGGTATCGAGTGATCACTTTCATGGGGCAGAGACTTTGCTTATTCAATCGTTTTTTTTTTCAGGGAGAATCTACACATTTATTATTATTATTATTAATATTATTATTATTATTATTATTAGGATAAGAGTTCTTACTAGGTCAAGAAAATACGATCATATAACCCCAATCTTATCGTCCCTACATTGGCTTCCTATTAAGTTTCGAATAGACTACAAACTACTGCTACTCACTTATAAAGCACTAAATGGTTTGGCTCCCATGTATCTATCCAGTCTTTTAACACGCTACAATCCGCCACGCTCCCTGAGATCTCAAAACTCTGGGCTTCTAGTAGTTCCTAGAATAGCAAAGTCCACTAAAGGCGGTAGAGCATTTTCACATTTAGCTCCTAAACTCTGGAATAGTCTTCCTGACAGTGTTCGGGGTTCAGATACACTCTCCCAGTTTAAGTGTAGATTAAAAACATATCTTTTTAGCAAAGCCTACACATAACACACATCACACACATCACATCATAACCTTGTGCTCCAGAACATCTGATCACATGCACATTATCAACTTGTGCTGTTAATATCATGAACAGCAGCTACGCTAATTCCTCTCCACTGCTTCTCTTTCTCTCCCCATCCCGAGGCATCCTGAGGTTTGGCCCGCTCCAGTCACGTCCCACCTCGTGAAGATTATGGACCTATGGATGATCATGGAGAAGTAGATGCCGAGTGTTTAAAGGCCCTGGCATGGAGAAGCTGATGCTGGATCTATGATGATCACAAATTGTTCTGTATTGTTGAAAGATTTATGACCAAACTTTTGATGTCACCCATATGAGGATGGGTTCCCCTTTGAGTCTGGTTCCTCTCAAGGTTTCTTCCTCATATCATCTAAGGGAGTTTTTCCTTGCCACTGTCGCCACGGCTGCTCATCAGGGACAAACGCACACCATTCACCTTCACTGTTGTTTTCTGTAAAGCTGCTTTGAGACAATGTCTGTTGTGAAAAGCGCTATACAAATAAACTTGACTTGACTTGACTTGACTTGATAAGTACACGTAGTACATGTCTTTTTTTTTTTTCAATATTAAACGTTTGCAGTCTTTTCAGTCACACGATTTCTTGTATAGAGCATTAAATTCTGTTCAGATGCATTAAATCAAATCATTAATCCAGTGTTTTGTATCAGATCATGACCAGAGTGTATCGTTACACCCCTGCAATATGTGTGTGCATATTTTTGAGTAATTTGAGTAATTTGTCAAACCTTCTCCATTAGTTCGCTCCACTCTACAGTCTGGTGGAACCTGCGACTCACATCGGCGATGACAGTTAAACTTGCAGTCTACAAAAAAAAGGACAAGGCAATTCAGAAAAGTACAAACAGCCCTCTATAGAGACTAGAGTCACACTGCATCAAATATATCCTTCACTACTTTCTTCCATTAGCTCACTTCATTACTGTAGTGTTTAGTTCATTACTAATTCAAGTTTTACTGATTGAAGAACAGATGCTGAACTCTAAATACAGGCAAAATATTTTTGATAATTTGGTGTAATATATTCTCAAAAATACAGGGCTGTGCAGGGAAAGGGGACATTTTGGAACTAGCAGTTGGCGACTCTGGGGTGTATGTAAAGGTTTAGATCCAGTGCGAACTCATTTAGAACTCCTTGCTGTTAGTTATTATAGAGCAGTGGAGTGAGGTCGTTAAACACCATCTGGGCGCCTGGTAATTTCCTTTGCACAGCACACACATCTTTTAAAAGGTTATACAGCGAGCGCCACTTCACTGCTCTATTAGCACTAATGGCAAAGGGTACTAAACGAGGTCGCACTGGTTCCACAGCCTAGGGTCACCAAGACCTAGTTCCAAAATTTGCAGTTTCTCTGTGCCACAATGTATTTGCAAATTAAGCTTTACATTTAGAGTGCGGAAGATACACCAGACTGTGTTTAACCTGGACATCAGACCTAGAGATGTTTGCAGGACTCACCGGAGCATTGCAGGCCTTGCCGGATCAAACCCTTGAGCAGCCGGTGGCAGTGCTGACACACTGTGGGTTTGGTGTATGTGTGGATGTGGAAGGTGTGTGGCACCATGGGTCTGCCTCCATCACACACTCCTAACCACACAGGCCTGTCTACCCACGATGGAGGCCGAGAGCGTGACGGCTTGGAAAGACTGATCTGGAAAAGAAAGAAAACACAAACACGAGTGTGAGTAAAGGAAAATGTTGTTACCTGTAGAATTACCAGGTGGTTTATAGCATTCCTGAGTAAAATGTCAAAAAAGGGCAACATTGCTTTATTAGACAGGATGTGGTACCTCCTCTAGACTTCCTCCAGAGTGATTGCTGAGGGAAGTTGAACGGGGACGTGAGGGAGGGAAGAGTGACAGACTGGGGCCACATGGCCGGTACACACGTGAGCAGTCATTAGACAACATCGCTGCACAGCGTTTGTGGAAATCTAAACCACAACCTAGAGAGAGAGTGAGAGAGAGAGAGAGAGAGAGAGAGAGAGAGAGAGAAAGAGAGAAAGAGAGAGAGAGAGCGCAAATAAACATATTGACAGCACATTTGTCTATGCACTAGAATAGTAGCCTATCTCACCCAAACTATGAAGATAAATGATGTAATGTTACAGTGCTAACAGTCAGCAGACTTAATGCTTTATTTACATAAATTGGAAAAACAGAACATAAATGAAGCGAAGAGAAATTCAAGTCAAACAAAGTTCGTTGTGACCACGCTTTGCCTGCAAAACTGCTGCATCACTTTTTATAGGTACACTTTGACACAGTTTTTAAAGAAACTGAGCAGGTTGTTTGTTCCAAACCTCTTAGAAAACTAACCACAGATCTTCTGTAGGCTGCCTTAAATCCTTCTGTCTTTTCATGTTACCTTAGACAAACTCAATGATATTAAGACAGGGTTTTTTTGGGGTTAAAACTATTACTTCCAGGACTCCTTGTCCTTCTCTACATTGAAGATAGTTCTTAATGACATTGGCTGCATGTTTGGGATCGTTTTCCTGTTGCGGAATAAAATTGGGGCCAATCAGATGCCTCCCTAATGGTACTGCATGATGGAGAAGTATCTACCTGCATTTCTCAGTATTGAGGACACCATTAATCTTGACGAACTTTCACTTGAGTGCAAGTTTCACTTGCAGGAAACCTCCACCATGCTTCACTGTTGCCTACAAACAACTTGCCTCATGCTACAGCCAAATATTTCAAATTTTGACTCATCACTCCAGAGCACCTGCTGCCATTTTCTGCACCCAAGTTCCTATGTTTCTGTGCATAGTTGAGTCACTTAGCCTTATTTCTATGTCGGAGGTATGACTTTTTGCCTGCAATTCTTCCTTTAATACCACTCCTGCCAGTTCTTTGCTGATGGTACTGCTGAACATCTTTCAATGTTAAAGAGAAGTAAGCATGGTGTGTCTGTCATCTTACCATGGTGTATGACCTGTGACAGGAAACTTACTTCCACAACCTTACTTTTGTTTGAAGTTTGGCTTTTCCTTTCCCAGTTCTAAGCCTCCTACACAGCTGTTTCTGTTTCACTTAATGACATATGAAACTGATAACCATTAGCACCTGCTTGTTATAATTGGTTAAACATACACCTGACTCTGATCCTACAAAATCCCTGACTTTTCTGCAAGTGTACGAACTGATGCTGGTTTGAAGACAAAGGGTGGTCACTTCAAATATTGATATGATTTGGATTTTTCTTCTGTTTGCTCACTTTGCCCTTTTGTAAATTGCTAAAAATAAACTACTTAAATATATATTCTTAAAAGCATTCTCACTTTACACCATCTGTCAACACCTTCCAAAAAACTTTGCACAGTTCTTTTTGAATACGATCTCACCACAAAAAATATCATGTTGCACGGGAAGCCAGTTTAACACGGTGGCAAAAAAGTAGCCAGTCTGTCTGAGCATGTCTGAAAACTTGCTAACTAAGTGTTAATTGTTCATGCAGCATATATCACACTTGTGCAATAGCAAAACACATAGATCAGATACCAGTTGTTAAAAAGTACATACTTTTATAATAACTAGGCTCATCTAGGACAGCTTTTTACTAGATTTTGGTTGGGATAACTTTGGAAATCATTCAGCTATATGAGGATTAGTAAGGTTTGGGTGAGAAGTGTGGTCTAGTGTGGTGTTCTAATTCATCCCAAAGGTGTTCAGTAGTGTTGAGGTCAAGGTTTAATGCAGGACACATTATGTACGGGAACCTTGTTGTGCTAGAACAGGTTCAGGGCCTCTTAGTTCAAGGGAAGGGAAGTGTACAGCATACAAAGACACTCTTACAACATTGTGCCCTTTAACTTAGTAGCAACAGTTTAGTTGAGAACCACATATAGGTGTGGTGGTCAGGTGTTCACAGACTTTTTGATTGAACTTCAATTCAGCAAAGTTACCACCAGTACACAGAGTAGAAAATATCAGAATTTCTGCATTTTTTTTACTAGACACTAAATGTAAATCAAATGATTTCAAACAGAGAATGCAAATAATATAACTTTCATTAAAATATATCTTTTTCCAGGTATTTGGGGACGATAATAATTGTCAGTGGTTTCTTGAGATAATTTCTAAAAGTTCTGTTAATGGATAAACTACACATCGTGAGATTTTTGCCACAGAAAAATGTGCGCCAGTAGGTTACCTTCACATTTCAAGCCCTGCCTGATGATCCCCCAAAGCATCTCGCCGCAGTGGTTACAAAATGTAGGAGTGCGATAAGACTGGACCACCAACGAATGTGGGCGGAACTTCACCTCAGTCAGTGATGCTGAAGCTGAAAAGGTCAAAATGGAGGGAGAGCTTAAGATCTAATAGAAGACTCTAATATAAGCAGTGTGAGATCAAGGTGCAGGTCTGTATGTGGGCATATGCATAAGGTATTTGTGTGTGAGTGTATGTGCGTGGGCGCTAACCAGCAAGTACCACCTCCACCAGGTCTCCGTTTTGCAGGTAGTGTTGCTCTGAGAGTCTGTGGAGGAGGTGCTCGGATGTGGCATCGTGTCGAAAAAGCAGCAGCTTCTCACCGATACCTATTACACTCCAGTCAGGGGCCTTTACAACCAGGGAGAAAAGATGGGTTAGTTTTAAATTGACATAAATGAATGCACCTTCTGGCCAATATATAATAGGAAATTGTATTATTATTAGGTGTGAATAACAATGGTTATGATTATTTCTCTGCCTCTAGAACATGCTCTGATGTCGAATACACCGGAAAAATAAGGACGGATCAAAAGTAAACAATGATTGTTACTGTATATCAAGATCACAAAAACATTGTCGTATACAAAAAATGGAAATCCCGCCTGCAATGTGGCCTTTCTGCACTTATTTATTGTTATTTTGTAGGATTATTGATTTAAACTGTTTTTTTCTCTTTGTGTGATGTCCTGTACATAGTGGCTTTAAAATATTATGAGGAATGTTTATCCACATTCTCAGTCACATTTATCACTTGACAGGCAGTTTTGGTTGGTTACAAAGTTGTTTTTATCTGCTGTGTGTGAAAAATTATAAAGTTGTCTTAACCACTTGCTGACTACTTGGTGTTCTTAACCCAACCACACACACACACACACACACACACACACACACACACACACACACACACACACACACACACACACACACACACACACACACACACACACACGAGGCAAGACTTGACGATTCTTATTCGACTATCCTTAGTCAGGGACACCCCGAATATATATATAAAAGAGACAATGGGATTGAGACACTACTTTATGTACATAGCGACTGATAATACACTTTATTCTGTACCACAGTGCTGTTGAATTCTCAATTCTCACAAAACTATGGCATAAACTTGTATGGTAGATTCCACAGATGGGAAGTAATGAAGTGCAAATACCTTGTGACTGTACTTAAGTAGATTTCTCTGGTATCAGTATTTTACTTCACTATTGATTTTTTGGACAACTTTTTACTTTCTTTCATTACATTGTTTACACAAACACCTAACTTTCTACCTCTTTTTTTTTTTTTTTTAACAAACCCATTACTTTAGTTTTAATTTATTTTTGTGAAATATCAATTATTTTTCTTCTCATCATGCTGTTTTCAGCACATCAACATATTTCTTGTCATTGCGTGGCTTTTTCAGTCAACCCCTGGTGTATTATTTCCTGACTCTCACACACCACAGACGTAGTCTAGATTATGAAGCCAATTATAAGCAGGCAGAAGAGCAACAAGAAGTCCGGGGTTAACGTGGATGAGACAGAGGGAGTCAGTGATGTGAACATGACTGAGAACAGAGACATTTCTGATCACCTGATCATCATCATTTCTCTGCTTGTGTTCTATATGGTGGTTGTTTAGCCCGGATACATTAGTTAGATAACAAAATTTAATTTTTTTTATATTAATATGACATGAGGTCCAGTTACCAGTGTGACACTAAAACAGGTGGTAGTAATGGCTACTTTTTCCTTACGTACATGTCAGAGCCCAAACTTCTTTACTTTAACTTGAGTTAAAAAGCGTAGTCAGTACTTCAACTTTTACCAGACTATTTTAAAACATATCTGTACTTCTATGTAAGTGAAGGATGTGTGTTCTTTTGGCACCTCTGGTAGATTCTGCAATGTTCTATAAGGACATGTTTCTTTCACATATACAGTATGTAAAGAGCATCAAGTGTCCCCACTTTATCACAGTTAAAAGTAGTTTTCTCCCATGGTAGAGTCACTTCAAGTGAAAGAGAGACGTTTGATGAAGTAACTGTTTGTAGTTAATATTAAAGAAGCGATCACAGGAAGTAACACACACTGCAAAAGGAACTAAAAACGGATAATAGCGCACTTGTTCTGTCTAATTTTTCTCTCTCCTGTCACCTCTACTCTCCTTCTTTCTCTCGAGTTAAACATGGTGTTCTCTTCAACTGTAGACCACGTTGTGGAGCAGAGAATGGTTCCACCACAACAGCCTAAAGCGCTATGAAGTTCCTGAACAACACAAGAACTTTGAGGATGGATTTAGATTCTAACAAATATCAACAGTTTGCAACAAAGGCTCAGGATCACATCTTGGATAAACAGTTTAGCATTTAAGCACCTAACACTCCCACAGGTCAGGGTTCTTTTTGTCGTTTGCACCTGCTTGTTCTAGTAACAGGTTGATAAAGAAGCAGAAATTGAACGCTTGACTTTGAATGCGCAAAATGGAGCTCGAATAAAAATCGATTGAGAGAATGATTCTGTAGATAACGTGAACCTACAGTATGTTTGTCATGGTTTTGCAAATGTCTTCATGACCACAAAGGTCAAGTAAAAGAAAATGAAGGGGGCCACAGTGTTTACTCAGAGTTCTTGATCAGAAGCATTGAGGAAAAAAAAAAAACATGCAACAAAGCTGCTGTGGAGGAAGATGGTAAAAAATATCCTGCTGCTTAGTGAGATCAGAGCGACACAAGTGATATTAAACAGACGCATCTATCTGTGCACGCTTACTTCGTGGTTTGTTATACCTGACATGCTTTTTTCACATGAAGAGAGTACCGTATCAGATCTCAGATCTCGGTTTAAATAAGATTGCCAAGCCGACAACACAGACTTGCAGTCAGAGAATTGAAATCAGATGCATACAAGAATTGGCACACTCCAGGCGTTGCCACAATAAGTAGGCTTATGTAAAAGCAGGTCAGATGCTGCGTGTACTAGCCGGAGGTGGAGATCACACAGAAAAAGCAACAGAACTTTAAATGCCATGGGCTTCTTTAACAATTTCAATGAGGAAATGAGTCAAAATGTGAAAGACAACGAGTGTGAGAAAGGGTAACAAATGAGTTAGAAGCAATTGGATTGTGGAGGAGGGTCAACTGCCTACGCTGCACGAGTCTCCTGGAATGAGACAAAAACATGATAAAAATAAATAAAGTGACTACTTGATGGCGCATTTCATTGAGGTCAAAAAAGCCTGAGGGGGTGTTGTGCGATTTTCTTTCATCATATTAACCATTATGGGTGAGAAATGACTGTGACTACCTTCTGGGAAAGTGAATGTTAAATATATTATTGGTTATTTGTGGTCATTGCTATTTAGCGGAGTTTAAAAATATCATATCTGCTTCAAAAAGAACAAGGCGAATGAGGCAATGAGTATGCGACCAATCAGGATTAGAAGGCACCTAATTCATGCTCATGCAGTCAATTCAGAAAACTCTACCTACTCTTCTAGAATTGGCATGTGATTTGGGGGTGTGGCTTTGGAGGAAACAATGAAGGAAGTGGCTGTATTTGAAGTCTGATTTCAAAACACAACAAAAGAAAGCTGCATCAAAAACAAGGTGTTCGAGATGAAAAACATGGTATAGAAAGAGCAGAAGAAATAGAAGAACGTTCACTTATGAACAATGTAATAATTACTTTTGAAGTTGGAAACTCCAGTTTCTGGAAATGTAATTAATATTTGAATTATTGATCTTTAATTATCTTCACACTGACATTCATGAAGAATAAACATTCAGGAACTTCAGAGATCCTCCAAGACAACATACAAATGAGATTAAACTCAACTTTATTTATATTATTATTTTATTATTAATTAATTAATACAAATAAAACAAATAATAATGATAATAAAGATATAATTAAATTAGATGAAGGAAAGAAGATCTAAATGTTAACTAATGTGTGTCTGATTACAACTAATTACTTAATGCATTAATTATGATTAGAAATATTACAATACATTTTGTTTGAAATCTATAATACAAATCTATACACAAATTTTATGTGAAGTTGTGTAACTCCAAACAAGTGTTATGTGTTAAAATACAGCTCCTCAAAATGTAACCAAAGAGTGATAAATTCCTTTAAATCACAAAATCCACTTAATCCAATTTTTTTAATTATGAGGGAGAGAAATGACAAGTATATTTTCCTCTAATTTCTATAAGCAAACAAACAAATAACTTCAGATAATGACCAGATTTCCATATATAGATCCCAGAAGCAAAACAACATTCAAAAACCAGGCAGCAAAACACAAGTACACCCATCCTACTTGTACAAACATTCAGAACGTAATAAGCAAATGGGGTTACTAATGAAATGTACAAGATTAGTAAAGCTCATGGCATGCAACTTGCTCAATAAAGGCAGATCTTTTGGTCTGGTGTTCTGAAGCACACGTGTGTGTGTGTGTGTGTGTGTGTGTGTGTGTGTTTGTGTGTGTGTCTCATGTCAAGTGAAATGACCTCAGAGAATCATATGTTGCTGCTCATCTGTCTAAAAAGGTTTATAAGGCCATCTCCACAACACTCTACCGTGAAAAGAGAGTGAGGGGTGAGCATCCTAACAATTCAGTTCAGGGTCAGACAGTCTAATGTAAGTACACTGTGCATGTTCATGACCGAACAGTCAGAAAAAACCTGAACATGAATGGCTTTCATGGATGGGTGGTTAGGCCTTGCTCTTCAAAAATGAAATTAGAGCAAAATTTAGGCCCATAAAATTGCATTTAATCAATGGATGCATTGGACCGTGCATTGAAAGGTCAGAAGTTCAAATCCCAGCACTACCAAGTTGCCACTGTTGGGCCCTTGAGCAAGGCCCTCGACCTTCAACTTCTCAGTTGTATTTGTATCTAGATAAGGGCATCTGCCAAATGTTATAAATGTAAATGGGACAATATCCTTTAGACTGATGAGACCATGATAATGAAAAAAAGAAAAAAGAAAAATTGCAACATATCACCACAAACCATACCACATATCACAGACCAACTGTGAAGCATGGTGGTGGCGGGGCTGATTGGTTTTAGAGCATGATTTAAACTTGTTTTGCAGTCACATGAGAACAGCAATGAACTTGAATGGAATGAATGAAATTGGTCACATAACAAGACAATGATCCCAAGCACACAAACAAATTGGCATCTAAAAGTTCAAGAATGCTAACAAATAAACAAAATAAACATATGCTTTTAAACATCAATGAACTAAAGCATAGCTGTAAAGAAGAGTGGGCTGAAATTTATCCCATGATGATGTAAGAAACTGACAGCCTCCTACAAAGCTTCTAGATACTTTTGATTAATGTGCTTCTTCATGTTACTGGACTAAAGGGTGTACTTATTTTTTCCCCACCAGCTTTTTGTATAAGTTTTACTTTTTCAGAAAACAAGACTATCACAATCTGCTCTCATTTTTTGTTTATATATAAAGTTCAAAGAAGACCTAATTTTGGCTTTACTGGGCAGTACAGTGGTTAAGAGGTTGGACTGCGGATTGAAAGGTCTTGACCAACAAACTGTCACTGCTGGGCCCTTGAACAAGGCCCTTAATCATCAACTGCTCAAGCGTAGAAATAAGATAATTGTAAATTGTCAGGATAAGGGTGCATATTCTACAATCCCTATTCCAAAAAAGTTGGGACGCTGTGTAAAAAAAAAAGGAAATAAAAACAGAATGCAATGATTTGCAAATCTCATACATCCACATTGTATTAACAAGAGAACACAGAAAAAATAAAATAATTAAACTGGGAAAATGGACCATTTTAAGAAAAATAATTGAAAAGGTATTTTTTTAGTTGGCCTAAACACGTCTCAAAGAAGTTGGTACAAGGCCATGTTTACCTCTGTTCAGCTTCACGTCTTTACTGAAAAGACTACGTTTCGAGAATGTCTGATACAGAATTCTTGTTGCTCAACAGTCCTGGATCTTCTTTGTTGTATTTTTTATTTATCCAAATGTTTTCCAATGGCAAAGGTCTGTACTGTAAGCAGGCCTGTTCAGCATCCAGACACTTCTACTATGAAGCCGTACTGTTGTAATAGATGCAGTATATGCTTTAGCATTGTTTTGCTGAAAATTTCACAAAGAGTGATTTCTGGAGATGTTTTGAGCCCATGCAGTGACCATACACAATCATGTCTGTTTCTAATGCAATGCCACCAGAAGACCTGAAGATCACAGGCATCCAATATTCGCCAGATTCTCTGAATCTATTTATGACATTATGTACTGTAGATCATGAGATATGCAAAGTCTTTTATGATGAACATTATTCTGAAATTGTTGCACAATTTGCAGATGGAGATTTTTGTGCAGATTGATGAATCTCTGTTCATCTTTATCTCTGAGAGACTCTGCCTATCTAGGATACTGTAGGACAAAATACTTTCTGGGATAAAATTGTTCCTCCAGCTTTTTCTTACTTTTCCAGCCTTTTGATTTTAAAACAAGTTGCAGCCACCAAATTCAAAATGACCTCATATTTCCCCCTAAAATGGTACATTCCCTTAGTTTATACATTGGAAACATTTGTTTAAGTTCTTTTATGAATAAAATATAAGTTCATGAGATTTGCATATAAATTTTTTTATATACATTTTACCCAGCGTCATGACTTTTTGTTTGTATATGTTTAATTTATAAGCACGAATACATATTTGATTTAAGACTGAGTTTAACTGGTTTAACAACAACAAAAAAGGTTTAATCAGACGCCTAATCTGAGACTCGTGTAAACAAACCAATGAAACAGTAAATTAAGGCACAAAGAAAACAGTTATCTTAGGTAGCTCTGGCTGCTTTTTTTCTCGCCCTCACAGTAATGCCAAGGTTGTCAGTTTGTCGTTGAGGTCATCGATGGTGTACACCATAAGCTTGATGTCATCCTTGTCGGCTGCCTGTGAGAGCTGCCCGTGAGAGCTGCCCATGAGAGCTACACTGCCAATATGTTCATTCTGTCATTGGGTTGTGTAGCTTCCACTAACTGTTGTTTGCACATGTGCAGTTTGTTAAGTGCCCCAGTTAGTTTTGTATTATTTTGTGTTACGTTGTTTCATGTAGCACACGGGCTCTGGGGGAACTTTGTGTTCTTTTACTGTGTATTGTATTGTACATGGCTGAAATTGCTATAAAGCCACTTGACTTGATATTCGGCTTAGACTGATCATATAGCTTGCTAGATTAGATTATAATTACTACCCCTGTGCATTTTGTGCATTTTTTAGCACCTCACAAAGGTGCTTATCTCAGAACTTTGCACCAAAGAGCGACAAGAAAAAAACATTAGAAATGCTTTTCATCTCACTCTATGGGTAACAACGCCCCTCACACATCATTACACTTTCAGAAGGACTTCATTACTGTGTGGACTGATAAGACACATGAATCAAGGAAACCAGAGAATCTATTTGTGTGTGGTTGTGAGTGAGCAAGCTGAAATCAAAGCTTATAATGTGTGTATATGTACATTTACATGTACATTAAAGAGCGACCTAAATACCAGTGTGCAATGAGTTTCATACACACATCTACCCGGCAAAAAGGAGATCGAGAGGATATGCGGAGTGCATGTTGGTGTGTGTGTGTGTGTGTGTGTGTGTGTGTGTGTGTGTGTGTGTGTGTGTGTGTGTGTGTGAAAGAGAGTGAGAATGAGAGAGATGTGAAAGATGTGTCCGTGGTTGGAAAGTAAACCATACAAGCACTAAACCACAAAGCTGTCATGCTGAGAACAGCAGGCACACAGGTCAGAGTGTGTGTGTGTGTGTGTGTGTGTGTGTGTGTGTGTGTGTGTGTGTGTGTGTGTGAGAGAGAGAGCGCATGTATGTGTAGTAACACGTGCAGGCCATCCAGTGACAACTGTATGAACACACACACACACACACACACGCGCACATGTACACAGAGCCTTACAGTGGGAATAGGATCTGTTCCCTCTCCGGAGTGTCTAACAAAACACTTCAGTAATGAAAATAAGTCAGCTGTTCATGGTGTTACACAGTATGTTCAGTCGTGACACAGGCATCTCGCAGGAAATAGCCTCAGAATTATAGTGTTCCAACACAGCGCTCTTATTGGCCAAATATAGCTGCTGTTATAAATATATATACACAGCAGGGCAAACTAAGTATTGAACACGTCACAATTTTTCTCTGTAAAAATATTTCTTAAGGTGCTACTGACAAATTCTTTACCAGACGTTGGTGAAAACCTATGCAATCGTGACAGGCAGAGAAATTAACCCATGGATATCCAGAAATTAAGTTATGTTATAATGTGTAATGACACAGGGGAATAGTGTTGAACACTCTTACTGAAATGTATTTAATACTTCCTACAAAAGCCTTTGTAAGTAATGACGGCTTTAAGATCCTCCTGTATGGAGAAACGAGTTGCACGCAGTACTCAGGTGATTTTGGCCCATTCTTCTACTCAAACATTCTTCAAATCTTGGTGGTCTTTAGTTCTTTCCATAAGTTTTTAATAGGATTCAAGTCAGGTGATTGAACCATTCTAGCAGCTTAATTTCTTTCTGGAAACCAACTGAGTTTCCTTGGCTGTGTTTGGGATAATTGTCTTGCTTAAATGTCCACCCTTGTTTTTTCCATTCATCCTTCCTTTAATTATATGAAGTTTGCCAGTACCATATGCTGATAAACAGCCCCACACCATGATGTTCCCACCTCCAAACTTCACTGTTGGTGTGATGTGCAGTGCCATTTGTTCTCCAATTTTGGTCTCATCTGACCAGACTACATTCTCCCAGCATTTTACAGGCTTGTCCAAATGTTGCATAGTGAAACATGTTTCAACATCCTTTTTCTTCAGAAACGGAGTCTTGCGTGGTGAGCTTGCACACAGGACATGGTGGTTCAGTGCATTGCTTATTGTTTTCTTTTAAATATTTGTACCTGCTGATCTTTCTGAAGCTCTCCACAAGTGGCCCTGGGCTCTTGGACAAATCTTCTGATATCTTTTTCTTTTCATGGCCGGTTTATGGTGAAATTATGTTCTTTCCACTTCCGGATTATGGCCCCAACACTGCTCACTGGAACAATCAGAAGTTTTAAAATCCTTCTGTAACCAATCCCATCAGTATGTTTTGCAACAATAAAGTTGTGAAGGTATTGAGAGATCTTTTCTCACCTCCTTTTTTTTTTATGTGTTCAATACTTTTCCGGGGTCATTTCACATTATTTCACATAACTTCATTTATGGACTATCTATGGTTTGATTTCTTTGTATGTGTGGATTGCATGGGGTGTTACCAACATCTGGTCAATTCAAGGTCAGTAGTACTTTAAGAAATATGTTTACTGAGAAAAATGGTGATGTGTTCATGTGTTCAATACTTATTTTACCTGCTGTATATCTATCTATCTATCTATCTATCTATCTATCTATCTATCTATCTATCTATCTATCTATCTATCTATCTATCTATCTATATATATATATATATACATACACATACAGTGAGGAAAATAAGTATTTGAACACCCTGCTATTTTGCAAGTTCTCCCACTTAGAAATCATGGAGGAGCCTGAAATTGTCATCGTAGGTGCATGTCCACTGTGAGAGACATAATCTAAAAAAAAATCCAGAAATCACAATATATGATTTTTAACTATTTATTTGTATGATACAGCTGCAAATAAGTATTTGAACACCTGAAAAAGTCAATGTTAATATTTGGTACAGTAGCCTTTGTTTGCAATTACAGAGGTCAAACGTTTCCTGTAGTTTTTCACCAGGTTTGCAGAACCTTGATATGCTTCTTACAGAGCCACTCCTTGGTTATCCTGGCTGTGTGCTTCGGGTCATTGTCATGTTGGAAGACCCAGCCTCGACCCATCTTCAATGCTCTAACTGAGGGAAGGAGGTTGTTCCCCAAAATCTCGCAATACATGGCCCCGGTCATCCTCTCCTTAATAAAGTGCAGTCGCCCTGTCCCATGTGCAGAAAAACACCCCCAAAGCATGATGCTACCACCCCCATGCTTTACAGTAGGGATGGTGTTCTTTGGATGGTACTCATCATTCTTCTTCCTCCAAACACGTTTAGTGGAATTATGACCCAAAAGTTCTATTTTGGTCTCATTTGACCACATGACTTTCTCCCATGACTCCTCTGGATCATCCAAATGGTCATTGGCAAACTTAAGACGTGCCTGGACATGTGCTGGTTTAAGCAGGGGAACCTTCCGTGCCATGCATGATTTCAAACCATGACGTCTTAGTGTATTACTAACAAAATAGCAGGGTGTCCAAATACTTATTTTCCTCACTGTATATATATATATATATATATATATATATATATATACAACTCTGGTATTTATACAAGCAGGACTGTAGGACTTCTCTTAAACTGCACTTTTTTGCAAACCTGACATCGTTTTATTTCTAGCTCAAAATTAGACTCTGGGAATGTCCTGCTCAACAATTTGGAAAATGTTGAAGGTATTTCTGAAGGGGCCAGGTTAGCTTGTATTATGCAATGTGAAAGTAGGCCAATACTGAACGCCCATAGGCAACTGACAAATAACATTTCGATCCACAGCCCTGTTGATGACACAAACAGTGCAAAGTAATGGAGAGTGTGTTAGCAAAGTGAAGAAAAGAGTGCAGGCAGGGTGGAGTGGGTGGAGAAGAGTGACAGAAGTGATTTGTAATAGAAGAGTATCTGCAAGAGTGAAAGGGAAAGTTTATAGGACTGTGGTGAGACTTGGTAAGTTGTATGGTATAGACACAGTAGCATTGACTAAAAGACAAGAGGTGGAGGTAGCAGAGCTGAAGATGTTGATGTTAACGTTAGGAGTGACGAGGTTGGACAGGATTAGAAATGAGTTTATTAGAGGGAGAGCGCATGTAGGACGTTTTGGAGACAAGGAGAAGGAGGCGCGATTGAGATGGTTTGGACGTGTGCAGAGGAGGGACATGGGGTATATCGGTAGGACAATGCTGAGGATAGAGCCACCAGGAAGTAGGAAAAAAGGAAGGCCAAGGAGGAGGTTTATGAATGTGGTGAGGAAGGATCATGCAGCCAGTTGGGTTGAAAGAGGCAGATGTAGCGGACAGGGGGTACATGTAAATTATTCGGTACAGTGCTTACAGTTCGGTACACGTGTCCTTTTTACATGCGGAACATAGTTCAAATCTGAGTTTCCTCAGGAACATATAAAGCGATGGAGATCATACCTTTAGAAAATGTATTATTAAATTTTATTAAAAACACATATCTGTATTACCCAAATGCAGTCTAACTAATGTAAACTATTTAATTAAATGTTTTCCTTTTATATAATCAATTTTATTTGTGACAATTTAATTGTTTAATTTAATACTCACAGAATTATTTTATATATTACTTAACCAGCAGACATTTTATTTTTATATACTATTCAAATGTTGATGATCACAAATGTTGAAAAAATGACAAGTTTTTGTGTTTTTTATTTCTTCCCCCTGACCGTACAGAAATTGAACTGAACTGTGATTAAAAACCGAGGTACGTACTGAAACGTGAATTTTGTGTCCCGTTACACCTCTAATAAATATATATATATACAGATCATTCAGAACTTTATGGCCACTGATCAGGCATAACATTATGACTACCTACCTAATATTGTGTCCCCTTTTACTGCCAAACAGTTCTGACCCATTAAGCATTAGCAGCATTCATTTCTTCAGTAATTTGAGCTACAGGAGCTCGTCTGTTGGATCGGACCATATGGATCAGCCTTCGTTCTCCACGACAATCAATGAGCCTCGGCCACCCATAACCCTGTCACCCATTCACCACTTGTTCCTTTCTTTGGACCACTTTTAATAGATACTGACCACTGCAGACTGGGAAAAGCCCACAAGAGCTGCAGTTTTGGAGATGATCTGACCCAGTCGTCTAGACATCACAATTTCTCCTTTGTTAAACTCCCACAAATCCTTACGCTTGCCCATTTTTCCTGCTTCTAAAAACTTTGAGAAATGTTTACTTTCTGCCTATTATATCCCACCCACTAACAGTTGCAATGGTGAGGAGAAAACATTATTGTGAAAAAAAACATGCCAAAAAAAGTGAGTAGACCCTAAGTGATAACAGCTGTGTGTCATGTAACCATGCAAAGCCACGTCTTATTCATCACGTTCATGATTTTGTCTGCTTGACAGAACCATACAAATTTGTGTATCTTGTATTCAAGCAGTTAAAATTTGATTCTTCGAGTACAATTCTCTCATACTGACCACTGAATGTTCAACACAGCACCTAATGGCAAAGACTCTCTGAGGATTTCAGAATTAGAATTGTTGCTCTTCACAAAGATGGCCTGAGCTATGAGAAGATCGGTGACACCCAGGGTCATACAGAGGTTTTCCAAGACGAGTTTCACTCTGAACAGGCCCTGCAAGGGTCGATCAAAGAAGTTGCTGTGTGTCAGGTGCAGACGACGGCTTCAAAAAACAAGCACGAGTGCTGCAGAGTTGCTTCAGAGGTTGTAGAAGTGGAAAATCCACTTGTCAGTGCCCAGAACAGGAAGTACGAACAAAATAGTCTCTTATCTACATTCAAGTAGGGTGGTGGTGGTAGCATCATGGACTGGGGTTGCACGTGTGCTTCTGGTACTGGGGAACTATGAATTCCAACATGTACTGTGACATTCTGAAGCAGAACATGATGCCCTCCCTTTAGAAACTGAGCCAAATGGCAGTTTTCCAACATAATAACAACCCCAAACACACCATCAAGATAAAAACTGCTTTGCTGAAGCTGATGGAGTGGCCAAGTATGTCTCCAGACCCAAACACTATTGTGCACCTGTGGGACATCCTCATGTGTCTAATATCCAGCAGCTCCGTGATGTCATTATGGAGGAGTGGAAGAGGATCCCAGCAACAAACTGTGCAGCTCTGGTGAATTCCATACCCAGGAGGATTAAGGCAGTGCTACATAACTGAGGTTCTAACACTAAATATTGACACTTTGGATACAGTTATGACATGTTCACTTAAGGTGTACTCCTTTAGTTGCCAGGTATTTAGACAATAATCGCTCATATATCTGTATGAGGTATTTTTAGAGGACAGTAAATCTGTACTAGCATCTGATTGCACAATAATTGCATGAGCATAAAATGAAGCCTCAAAATCGTTTCAACATTTGCAATGATTTTCTGTATATATACATTAGGAATATCATACAAAATTTATATATATTTTTTATTTAAAAACGCTTCCATATTTGTGCCACAGTGACAAGAGATAAATGGAGAAAAAACCTTTAAAGCAGCCATTTTAATGTGGACTTTAAGACATTTCTTGTAAGACTGACTGACCACTAGTCAGTCTGTCCACTAGTTTAGCAAGACTTCTTGTTTTGTTTTTTTTAATACAGTATTTATATTTTTGCAGGATTTTAGCCCGCACTCTAATGCACTCGTTCTGTCTACCGGTCTCTTTTTAAAAAAGCTGCTCGCCTCAACACGCTTGGAGGAGATGCCGAGGCGCCGTTACTGCTCCGTCTCTGTGTCTCTTCCTGAGACAGTATTCCTGTTACACTCTAACAAACTCATGATAATGGAGATCTAAGGCATCAAGAGGCTATAAAGAAGGGTTTTGATCTTTATGTATTATATAGAACTCCCTCAATCCAGCTGAAGGTTTCATTTCATTCATCAGCACCGATGATGTCATCGCGTCCTGTAAACGTCTCTTTGTATGCAGCGTCACTGCAAGTGAGTTCATTTGGCCGAACGTGAACAGAACAGATATCAAAAAAAAGCCCCAAAAACTACTAAGGTTAATAATAAAGCAGGTCATTTACAAAAAAAAAGATTTATAGTTATTAATTCTGCTTTGTAACAGGGAAATGATACTCATTTGAAGTAAAAAAACAAAAAACAAGCAATAAAACAACTGAATCTAGTGACTGTTACAAAGTGCTG
Source organism: Silurus aristotelis (assembly GCF_946808225.1). Lineage (NCBI taxonomy): Eukaryota > Metazoa > Chordata > Actinopteri > Siluriformes > Siluridae > Silurus > Silurus aristotelis. Next base: position 25,545,871 of record NC_139578.1, read on the forward strand.
GCACTGAAGATTCCTTCCATATATATTAACAAACTCTACTATGGATAATGCATTTCTATAAACTTGGGATTTGCCCCTTAGTGTCCAAGGTGTGGCTCAGAGTTTAAGATGTTAGACGTCTGATCAGAAGGTTGCGAGTTCAAATCTCACCACTATTTAACTGCCATTGCTGGGCCCTTGAGCAAGACCCTTACCCTTCAACTGCTCAGATAATTGTAAGTCGTTCAGGAAAAGGGCGTCTGCCAAAACACAGTAAAAGTAATTGTCTCGCAGCAAAACTACTACCAGAGCTTCTGAGAATTGAGAATCCAACTGAGAATTCAACGGCACTTATGGAAAGTTCACCCAAACCGTCCCAAACTACCTCACAGGACACGGTTCCTACCTTCTTCTCGATGATCTCTGCTGCGATGTTCTTGGCGCTTTTGAAACTCAGCCGGCCCCTGGGCACCGTGACTCGCTCTTTAAAAAGACCTATTTGGAAGTGGACGAAAATGGGTCCTTCAGGGGAAGGCTCGGGTCCTACACACAACTGCGAGAAAGAACCTTGAGATAGAGAGAAAGAGAAACAGGTGATAATGACGACGCTCAGGTGGTTAAGGAGAGCCTTGTATTGCTTTCATGCATCGCTGTATAAAGGGTGAGACCCGTAAGAGAAGTTAAAAGCAGGCCGAATGCCGCATCGAGGACGCGGTTTAAAAGCGTAAAAGCTCGACAGAACTGACTCGATCTACATTCCCTGAGAAGCAAAAAGAGCATTTTTCAGAGTGCAACCATGAGCAAAAGGAGACACAAAAAATCTAGGTGCACCCAAAAACAGTGGAGAAATGCAAAGAGAAAAATGGTACTCACTAGAAATGCCAAGGCCTGGAGAATCCTTCTCCACCCCAGCAGCCATTTTCTCTCACCTTGGCGATGGAGAAACAACACCTCTGTGAAAACCTCTTTGTTTTCTGCTGCTTTTGCATGTCATACAGTTTCCTTTTTCGCGAGGCGTACTTCACTATTGAGACGCTCAGACAAGACAGGAAACAACACACACACAATTTCGGTGCATGTGTGTGCGCACGCCAGTGACAATAAGTGGTCTCATCCGTTCGTAGGTTGTGTTGTTTTTTTTTTTGTTTTTTTTAACATACATACAATCACAGAGTGTCAAATCGTCAGAGAATGTCTAGAAAACCCTGTGAGGAAATTACAACTTCCAGTTCATTTGTATAGCAAATGAAGAATTTGTACAATTTCTCTAAAAGAAAGTTGAAAGGAATAGCAATACTTGTACAGAAAAAAAAAAAATCTTTTTGTAGCATCCGTTATAATTTAACTGGGCCTTTGAGATGTTCCAGAACAAAAAACATTTTGAAAACATTTGAAAACTAAGGTTTATTTCTTAGGTACTATATTTTCCGTATAGTGTTCATAGTTTTGCAGGATCTCTCTTGTAGAAATGCTAAAAAAAAGTAGTCAGTAAGTATAATTTTAGTAAGTAGGCAGTTCAAGTCAATCTCGCCGACAGTCATGCGAGTTCTCTGCTCGGAGGAGAGGCTTCCTGTGCTGTCACCGCTCTCTTTATATGGGCTATAAGGTTCGTGTGAAAGGCTCGAACATCTCTTCCTGTTAAGAGAAAAAAAAAAATCCTCTGAGAACTCATGAGGAAGGATCTGTGAACAAGCGGCACTGAAGGGATGTTTAAGACGAGCAGATTTCGGATTATATGATCGTCTCTTGGTTACGAAGGAGCGCCAGGGGTGCATCAGGAAAAGCAGGATACCAAAGGAACGACAAAAGTATGAACAAGTCAGATTGGTTTGAAAAGTGAAGGGTTTTATTACTTTCAATCATTTTACACAGATTGGCCCTTTCCCATGTCAACCAGCCCCCCAAACATGAAGCCTGCACGAAGAGCACATTCTAGAGCGAAGGAAAAGCTGCACATGATGTCATAGTTTTTTGTCTTGCGGCTGATAGAGGAAGTACATAGCCGTCGTTTACGTCAGCGGCTCTCTGAAATGCACTGAGCATCGTGGCTCTTAACATGAACATGTGCGGTATGCGAACTAGGCTCTAGGGCTGCACAGTGATTCATACTCCCAATCCGTTTCGGATTAAACAGACCGGAGCGCGGTGTACGCTAGGCTAGCTGATTAGTCAGCACTAGAGGAGTTACATAAGTGAACATCATATAATAAACCGAAGTCACTAGGAGTGTTTGGGAATATTGGGTAATAATGTATAACATTAAAAGCTGTTCTTATTATTGTAGTATTCTTTTGAAACCTAGTATGAAGAAACCGCAGCCTTGTTGTAGTTAGTTTTCCCTGCACTAATCTCACTATGGAAATCAGAAATCTCAGGCTCGCAATACAATCAAGAGAGTGGGCGGGGTTAAAGCTTTTATTGTGCGTGCCTCTAAAAGTACACGCTCATGAGCAGGACACTAGACTTCACTGATCTTCCTGATCAGCGTCAATACAGAATCCATGTGTGAGCAAAAAACGAGACACAGAGAGTAGTTTGCAGAACAGATGACCGTCTGTTTGCACAAAGTCTTTCCGTTCTTTTTCTTCCTACATTCCAACACCGTTCACCACCCCAAAGTCTAGTCAATATGCTCTCTACCTTCAAAACCTACTCTTATCTTCCATCATCCTGTAAATCAACCGAAAGAATTGATATTTAAAGGAGCAGTTTGTAATTTATCAGAGCGCCCTCTACTGGCTGTGGGGGGACATGAACAATTTCCACCACTTTTGTTTTATTTTTTTCCAAAATTGTAATTTTCTTTAACCCTAGAACCTCTTTCTGTCATGTTTAAATAATTATATATCTCCTCACAGAAATGGTGCCATTATGTTACATTTCTGTTAAACAGCATCAGTTAATCAATTGATTACACTTAGAATATGTAAACTGTCTGCTAGACAGGTCCCCATAAACAGGTTACTAGAAAAACAGTAGCTTTTTAACTGCAATCACATAATCCTGGGATTTAGATGTTAGAATAATAAAGGAAATGAATACAAAGATGAGACTAGTTAACACGAAGTATAATATGTGAGTCTTTCAAGGGGCTGAGGCAATTTCAAGGTGCAGAAAACTGTCGCTAGAAAAACTCAATTAGCCTTTCAGGGTAATTATCTTTAAATCATGAAGTAGAATAACTACAGATTAAAGGATTAAAGGTGTTTTAGACTTGTCACTTGCATAGTGTAATTTTTTCGTGGCCTATCCCTGATGTTAGGAAGCTACAGTCAGATTGCATGATATAGTGCCCCTGGAGCACAGAGGAGTTAAGGGCTTTGCTAAAGGGCTCAACAGTGGCAGCTTGGAGATATCGGGGCGTGAACCTTCTAATAAGTAGCGCAGGGTCTTAACCACTGATTACAAACTGCACCTTTAAAAAAAATTCCACTACCTACTGAGAAACCGTTCATAACCACAGCAGGTACAATAACACCTCTGTGTGTCTGATATCCACAAACACAGGAATACAGTACATAAAGCCAGCATTGTAGGACTTTCATTTTGCCTCCTACATGACGCACAAATAACAGCCATTTTGGAGAATCCTACGTGAACGACTAAATTAATATGCAGAATTTTTTCTAATCTTCGCAAATCCTCACAGATTCGAACACGCAGGAAAGAGCCGAACGCTAAACCTGAAACCTATTCACACATTTATATACAACCTCTGCCTCAGACATTAAGGAGGACTGAGAAAACGGAAAGATAAACATCAAAATAATCAGAAGTTTCAGGATCGGCTTCGTGGCATAAAAGCTGCGGTTACGACACGCGCCAAAGCCTGGTGTTTCTTCTGTTGTACTCTAGAGTAGCATCCGCTCTCCACAGACCTTTGCCTACTTCCTGCCATGTAAACAAAACCGTTTTACAAAAAAAAATTATAATTACGATTCAAATAATTTATACCTGTATATACAGAAAAAAGGCAAACTTCAAGGCTGTAGCTCTAAACACTACATTCTGTCCATTTCAGTGCAGAGACACTCCACATTAAATAAATAAACAATCCCCCCATTCTTCATTTATCCAAAAAAAAAAACAAAACAAAAAAAAAAAACGCATTTCGTACCACTCTTGAAGTGCGATTTAAGGGTTGGTGGGTGGAGCCACATTAGTGCCAAGTACATAACATTCAAAATTAAAGTTAATGCTTACAGTTAGACATATTATTTATATGGAGTATAACTTTTTTTTTTAACCATGCCATGTCTCTGTGTCTCAAGTGCAGACATATATGGTGTAGTAAGCAGCATGCTGAATAGCATTAACTGTGTGGATGGATTTTTAGGGGAACAGGGTGGTCATGAAGAACAGAGCGAGGTCTGCATTGCGCATTGTGATGTAACTGTATCCCTTTCTACCTGCCAGGTGTGTGCGCGTGTGTGTGTAATAATCTGATCAGTGCAGTTAAACAAAACTATTTGGTAGCACACCAGCTGTCAAACTATAGACGGATAAAAATGGAGGAAAGTTAATTATTTAAAAAAAATTACACTTCTGAAACGAAACAAAATGACACTGTTCAGATTCGAATGCACAAGGAGAACAGCCTGTCTGCTTTGCTCCGCCCTCTTTAACACCTCGTCTGCACTCTCTAACCAATCAGTGAGCTTCTTCTGGAAAGGTCCACGTTGCTGGTGCTTAGTCCTCGACATTCTGACAGGCCACTGTTTACATCCTGGAAACAGAGAATATATGTTTGTGAAGCGCTAAAGAACTGTGTGTGTGTGTGTGTGTGTGTGTGTGTGTGTGTGTGTGTTCACACGCTCACCTGTGAGGTTTCCTCTACACTCTTGTTAAGGAAGTTTAAAGAGCTCGCTCTTTTCATTCTTAAATACAAAACACACACACAGCTTTTAGTTCAAACTCACAGACGATTCATTATAAATCAGCCTCAATTCCCGACTCGTTCTTCCTCACCCCGGGTTACGTGGCTCCTGTGGGCCACTGCCCTGCAGCTTCTTCACCAACATCTCGCTGCTGCGTCTCAGAGCGTCTCGGATTTTGCCGAACGAGCCGCTGCGACGCAGAGAGCCGCTCCCGTCCTGCAGGGGGCAGGAAAGCAGACCTCTATCAGAAATCTCAGAATCCTTAATTGATCCCATAAATTGTTTGGTTGCAGTTTCTCACAATTAAAGATATAAAAGTCATATTAAAGTGAACAAAAAAAATAAGAAAATGTTAATAATATATACATATTAAAATGTATAATAAAATGAAATGTGTAGCAGCATGAAATGGAACCGTCAGAAAAGTTCACACTATTGCACATGTAATTAATTATTATTGCACTGAGATTATTGCACATATTAATATATAAGTGTGCCATTAAAATCTATAAATAAAACTATATGTATATTATCTATATTGTATATTGGCAGCTGTTGGAACACTCAGAGGGAGGAGTTATATACTTTGATGGCCACAGACAGAAATGATCTCCTGTGGTGCTCTGTGGTCATCGTGGTTGTACGAGTCACTGAACCTACTCTTCAGACTGACCAGTGACACACACATAAAGGTCGACAATTTCCAGGACTATTTTGTTCACTTTCTCATTTCCAAATGACTGTGAAACGAGCCTATATACGTCTGTAGAACTTTTGTCTATGTAACATAAGCGTACACACCCCGCTCCACTCGGCCTCATCTCCCTCAGAGTCACGAGGCCCTCCAGAGCCATTCAGCCCCTCTCTGCTGTGCCGCTTATCTCCACCAGGGGTGCCGTCCTTCAGCAGCTCCACCACCTTACTCTGGTTAATCGCGTCTATACCCTACAATTTATTTATATATTTATTGAATCGTTAATCTTTTTGGGTACATTGTTAAAAAGCTGCAGAATAGATTCATAAGGTGTGCGCTACCTGTTTGCGGTTCTTCGTAGCACACTCTTCCAGAGTCTCGGCGGCCTCCAGCTTGCCCTGCCGGCGATACAGCGCCCCCAGGCTTCTCAGTGTGTTAGTGACTGTAGGACTACAAGCAGTAAAACAAAAAGAATCAGCACACAGCTCATGGATTATTCAAGAAGCAGGAAATGTTTGAGAATGATCCCTCACCTGTCCACTTTGCAGGCCTTGTACCAGCTGCCGTATTCGCCATAGGGGCCAGATTCCTTCTTCTTTCCCTGTTAAATAAACAAACAACATATGGACTTTCGGAGTAGAAAAAATTGTCTTTTGTTTTTAAGCATATTGCAGTCTATTATTATGTGTTTTATTGGTCTGAGCAGAGCTGCAGTGCGTATTCTCCTTACCTTACTCTCTTCTCTCTCTTCTGCATGCATCCATATGGGCTTGTTATCATCTATGGGGAAAAAAAACAGACTCAATCAAAACATTAATATTTATACTGTATCATTTAACATTCATACTTGTACATAATTATATCATGTCATTTGAGTATATGATCTTCAATCATAATCTTTGCACAGTATATTGTATATTACTATATACACCATATATTATTCCCTACCTCACCCTCATCCCTGTATATATGGACCTCATACCTTATTTGTCTACTGTTATTTATTGTAAATAGGTCACTTATTACCACATCTGGTTAGATGCTAACTGCATTTCATTGGCTCTGTACAGAATCAGGTTTATTTGCCAAGGAATTTGGTTCCAGCTGTTAGTGACTCATAAGTACAGACATAAATAATTAGCGTAAGCTATACAAGACAAAAGAGACTATAAATAGCTGTATCATCACTGTGAATATTATTATATTCTATAATGTGAAAGCCTAGTGTTGTAATGTTATACACTGGTGTAATTGGCTCTAATTGGTTTAACGTTGTCATGTGACCAGAAGATTCTTAAAGCGTGTTTGTGCATTAAAGTGGACAGGAAACACCAGGTACTGAGAAAGCCGGGGTTTGCTTACTGTTCACTGAGCCGAACTGCTTCTCGTGAGCACGGGTGAGAATCTCCTTGTACAACGACTCAGCATCCTTAAACTTGCCCTGTTTCAGGTAGCATGTGGCCTAGCGGGCAAACAGCAGAAATGATTAGCGTTCCTGTTACAACCCTGCACTTTCTGCTGTTGGGATACAAAGTTAGCGATTCGCTCATAGGTTACAAAAAAATGTAAAATTGGCTAAGATAAAGACCACGGTGGTCTCACCAGGTTGTTTTTGGTCTTGGCCACATTGGGGTCGTCGGCCCCCAGCTTGCTTTCGTAGATTTCCAGTGCACGGCTGTAGTAGTAAACCACCTCCTCGTACTTTCCCTGGTTCTGACACAGCAGCGCCAGGTTGTTTAGCTGCTTAGCCACATCGGGGTGGTACTTCCCCAAGACCTGGAAATGTCAAAAAATCTAATTAGAAATATTAATAAATAAAAAACCTCCAAAAACATTTCATTCATCTCTTCAGTAGACGCTTTCTCATCAGGATGCTGGATACAAAGTCTGTCCTGGAATACACACGGTGAATGAGATTGGCAGGGCATTACAGGGCATCATCAACATTCTACATTCACACCTAAGGGCAACTTAGAAAATTGAAAAAGGTATAGTGTATCCTGTTAAGCAAAAAACTTTGTATTTGGATTCCTTTTCTTGACGTCTTATCACTGTTAGACCCTACTCACCGACATTCACATATTCTTTTTATTACTGTTTGGTATTTCCTCTTTTTACTTCTGGACCTCTACTAGTTTCATTTATCATTGATCTTTATATTTCTTACCTTTGGTTAACATTTTTTTAAATGATATAACAAACATACTGTGGGTGTATTCGTTTTTTTATATATAGTGTATTTGATTTGTGTTTTTTTGTTTTATAATGGATAAAAAAATTAATTTGATACAGTTAATGTATTTGTATATTTCACCCCTGTACATTCCTAATAAACACATCTTTTAAAAGAATATTGGTCACCTGGTTTCCAGATATGTACTGTTTTGCTCTAGATTTCAGACAAATGTCACATTGACACCTGTGGTATGAATGTGGGCTGTATGAGCATTTCAATTATTTTATTTATATATAATAAATCTAACCACGACCTGAAATGAAAAGGTGAAAAGATCTGTGTATGCACCTTCTCCCTGATCTCTAGCGCCCTCTTGCACAGGGGTTCAGCCTCCTTGTATTTGCCCCTCTTGCCATAAAGCACAGCCAGGTTGTTGAGGGTGGCGGCCACGGCAGGGTGGTCCTTCCCGAGGGTCTTCTCTCGGATAGCCAGAGCGTCGTTCAGCAGGTGAGCTGCTTCTTTGTACTTGTTCTGATCCCTGCACACAGCAGTCTATTATTCTACAGTTTTCAAGATGATGGAGCCAATACCATGTAACGTCACACGTGCTGTCCTGACCTGTAGACGAGAGCGAGGATGTTGAGCATGGTGGCGACGTCGGGGTGGTCGTGACCCGAGGTCTTCTCCAGGTCCTCCAGGGCTTGTTTGCAGAGCGGCACGGCCACCTCGTACCGTCCCTGCGAGGCGTACTGGATCACCAGGTTGTGCAGGGTCCTGAGGCGAGCCGGGATCTCGTATCCTCCCTGCTGAGCTGCGACCTCGCCGCTGCGTTGGGCTGGAACAGGGAACCATCGATTACAATGTTTAGTATGCTTTTGTTTTTATTCGGTTTCTCTTCCTCCCTCTCTCCATCTCTCACCTGGTCCATGGTGATCATCCTCGTTGGGGAACAGGTCGTCCAGGTTGTCCTTCTCTTTTTCCCCGGCTTTCTCCTCAGAGGGGTTGGTGTCATCGTCAAACTTGCGTATCTGGTTCATGAACTCGAGGTGCTTCTTCTCCTCCTCGAGCTGGGCCACATTCTGCTCGCTCTTCTGCAGCTTGTGCTGGGTGCTGGCCAGCTCGTCCCGCAGCCACTGGTTCTCCTGGCACAGACGCCGCACCTGAGCCCTAAGCTTCTGCTTCTCCGACTCCACAGCGCTCAGGTGACCAGACAGCGCGATGATGACCTGCGGGAAACAGAAGCGTCAACCTTCATGCCTTCATAATACGAATCAAAATCATTCTGTATGCATTGGGAAAAACAATAGCACCTGTGTCACCTGAATATTTTTACTAAATCTGCCCATTCCTTTCCTGTAACATTAAATCAATCCGCATATTCGTTTCCTGTAACACTGAATCAATCCGCATATTCATTTCCTGTAACACTGAATCAATCCGCATATTCATTTCCTGTAACAATAAATCCATCCGCATATTCATTTCCTGTAACACTGAATCAATCCGCATATTCATTTCCTGTAACAATAAATCCATCCGCATATTCATTTCCTGTAACACCGAATCAATTCGCATATTAATTTCCTGTCACACAAAATCAATCCGCATATTTATTTCCTGTAACACAAAATCAATCCGCATATTCATTTTCTGTAACTCTGAATCAATCCGCATATTAATTTCCTGTAACACTGAATCTATCCGCATATTCATTTCCTGTAACACTAAATCAATCTGCATATTCATTTCCTGTAACACTAAATCAATCCGCATATTCATTTCCTGTAACACTAAATTAATTTGCATATTCATTTCCTGTAACACCGAATCAATCTGCATATTTGTTTCTTGTGACACTGAATCAATCCGCATATGAAATGTTCCATAACACTAAATCAATCTGCATATTCATTTCCTGTAACACTAAATCAATCCGCATATTCATTTCCTGTAACACTAAATCAATCCGCATATTCATTTCCTGTAACACTAAATTAATTTGCATATTCATTTCCTGTAACACTAAATCAATCTGCATATTCATTTTCTGTAACACTGAATCAATCTGCATATTCATTTCCTGTAACACTGAATCAACCTGGCTATTCATTTTCAGTAACACTGAATCAATCTGCCAATTAATTTTCTGCCACACTGAATCAATCTAAATTAAATTAAGTGTTATCCATGCCCATGAGCGTTTGTTCCTAAACAGGATGTGAGTCAAGGGGCAATCAGACGGGTAATTTCAAATGACTGTAAAAGACTGTTAAAAAAAAGGCTTGCTCATCAGGGGTAAATACACACCATTCACCTTAACTGTTAAATTCTGTAAAGCTGCTTTGAGACAATGTCTGTTGTGAAAAGCGCTATAGAATTAAACTTGACTTGACACTGTCCCATCTATCCTATCAAACTAAATGACTATTATAGAGTGAGAAATAAAGAAAGACAAAAAGATATGAACGGAGTATGTGAGGGAGCAATATATAACAAGAGAAAGAAAGAAAGAAAGAAAGAAAGAAAGAAAGAAAGAAAGAAAGAAAGAAAGAAAGAAAGAAAGAAAGAAAGAAACAGAGTAGACGTTGATTGTTGATTGCTGGAACTTTCAGCGGATAGTTTTTCCAGGTTGCATTATACAGTACGAGAGCGGCCTCTAGAGGCGAATCACTGACACCATGTGCTGTTTATTTAAAGTGTCTTTTTGAATACATTTTTTTAATGTAACATTTTGGAGTGTTACTCTTTGTTTCAGTCTGAAGGCGTGACTATTTTCCTCAATATTTCTTGATTAAAGTAATATATTCGTATTATTTAACATGGAGTGGTGGGTTTTTTTTTTCGTTTTAAAAAAACTATTGATTATTGGCAAGTACGATCCATCCTAGCTAACGGTAATGCTAAAATCCATTATCGGTCAAATTCTGATAACGAGTGTTTTAGAGAATACACAGTGAGACAGACAGTTTGAAAGATCTGAGGTGAGATAGTTAAAAACACAGGGTGTGTGTACCTGTGCCTCCCCCAAGCCCAGCTCAATGGCCTCCAGGCTCTTGCGGAGCAGGCCCGATTTCTCCTGGGCAGCAGGAGGTGGAGTGCAGTCCAGCAGGGAGTTGAGGAGCTGAGCGTGCTCGCCCCGCAGTGTCTCCAGCCCCTGCATAACCGCTTTAGTGTTCAGCACAATCTCATCCTGACTCAGCCGCTCCAGGGCCTCCTCCCTCGGGTACACCATAGTGGACATCGCACTAGACGTCTCCTCTTACAGCTTACAAGCAGTTTCTGGAAGGACAAAAGGGAAAGAGAGAGAAGATTTCTTAAATATATCTTTAGAATTATACATATCCCCTGAACAGAGTTAAATAGCAAAACTGAAACGACATTCTCTGGTAAGATTATACAAATAACCTGTGTGTCCCTTTCGATGCCAAGGGCGTCCGTATTAAATTTCCCAGCACAGCTATGACAATTATATTCTGTGCGCTCTGGGGAATATCTGCTCAAAACAAAGATCAGGTCTGACTCATGGTGATAATGCTTAATGTTATTCTGGGCCTGTTCACATTGAGCATGAAGCGTGGGGGGTTGGGGGGCCGAATCCAGAACAATGAAACTAGATGTCAGACTTGCATTAGCGGTTGAAGGGTTGCGCTACGTCATAATCAGTCTCTTCCTTGAGTCGTCGTCATATTCGGTCACGTGCTCCTGTTAGGGTCACCACAGCGAATCATCTGTCTCCATACCACATCCATAAACCTTCTCCTTGGCCTTCCTCTTTTCCACCTTCCTAGAGCTCCATCCTCACATACCCCATGTCCCTCCTCTTCACACGTCCAAACCATTTCAGTGCCTCGCTCACTTTGTCCCAAAAACGTCCTACATGTGCTGTCCCTTTAAAAAAAATCATTTCTAATCCTGACCATCCTCATTACTCCTAACGATAACATCAACATCTACAGCTCTGCTACCTCCACCCCCACCTCCTGTCTTTTAGTCAATGCCACTGTCTCTAAACCATACAACATAGCAAGTTTCCTCCCTGAGTAATGATCGCAATTCTTTGCCAAGTTCTGGTTGACTAGAAAACCAATGTCTCAGTGAAGCATGAACGTCTCAGCTTTCGCTCTACGGATGCACGAATTCGGTGCATTGCAAGTATTTCGGTCGAGTTGTGAGACAAACACCAAGATCCTGCCTGAGTAAGCACAATTTGTCAGTCAAACAACCATTTCCTGCTGCATTTCCCTCCACGGCCATTAGATGTCGCGCTCTCTCTCTCTCGCACCTCCTGCCTCCATCCTCCATCTCCACACTCTGCAATGCAGCAAGATGCTGAACCGCAATCAAACAATGTTTTATACCTCAACCAAACCCTCGTAGCTGATATTATAACTCCTATCTACCCTGACATGACCGATATGTAAAGTTAAAGATGAGATGAGGCAGACATGATGCCTTCCAAGATCCATAAAGATCCATGAAGATCCATGAAGGTGACCGTGACCAGGCCGAAGTCAGAATCTAAACACCGATCCTGCATTCATCATCAGGGCTGGTTTTATTATTAAAAAGAGTAGAAAAGCTCAAAAATCCTTATAGTGTCGTGTCTGTCGTAATGAAAATGCAACCCGAGACCCATTCATTCATAATTCATCAGCTGAACATTCTGCTCCATATTTATTACACCACACACACACACACATTCTCATATATATATATATATATATATATATATATATATATATATATATATATATATATATATATATATATAGACAGACATGTACAATATCTCTGTCCAGTGGAAATGTCGCCTGTCCCCCAGGATAGCTAATGTTTTTAGCCGAAACGCTAGCGTTCACACATCACATATAAACAACATAAATACAAATTCATTAATAAACGACGACACAAAGAAGCATCGACTATCAAACATCATACATCATCAGTCTTCACAGATATTTACCTTCTCCGGGTCACTCCGAGGATAGAAATAGTGATGGAGATCAAACTAATAGTCTGGTTTTATATTTTAATGGTTAATAATAATAAAAATAAACACGTTTAATTCTTGGTGAACCGTGAAGCAGCTCGGTCCAGGTGAAGCATCCTCCATACACACACACACACACACACACACACACACACACACACACTCGCTCTAACCGCTTTATTATCACCAGAATCCTCCTGTGCGGCTCTGCGCCGCTTCTCCTCCGCGTATGTTGTATTTATTTAGATGTTTTCACTCAGCACATAAAGGGTACAGCTTTATCTCCGGAACCAGAAGCGGTCCCTCTGTCCATCCTCCTAATATAAATAGTGATAATAATGATAATAATAACAGAATAAACGCAGTGGTAATGAAACTCCGAGGCGGTCGCGCGCACTGACAGCCGAAATACCGAACATGGCCGCCTGTGCCAAGAGTCTCCCACAATCCACAGCGGGCGTGACGTCACTCGCCGCCCCTGACTCTTTCACCGAAATACCCCCCCCCCTTTTCCCACTGCTCCCTCTTCCATCCTTTCTTTTACTCCTCTCTCTTCTCATTCCCACTTCTCCCTCTTACATCTTTTCTTTTACCCATCTCTCCTCTCTTTCCCACTTCTTCCTCTTCCATCCTTTCTTTTACTCCTCTCTCTTCTCATTCCCACTTCTCCCTCTGCCATCCTTTTCTTTTACTCCTCCCTCCTTTCTTTTCCACTTCTCCCTCTTCCTCTTCCATCCTTTCTTTTATTCCTCCCTCCTCTCATTTCCAGCTTCTCCCTCTTCCTCTTCCATCCTTTCTTTTACTTCTCTCTTCCTCCCTCCTCTCGATTTTCCCCCTTCTCATTCTTCCTTTCTATCCTTTCTTTTACTCCCCCCTCTTCCTCTTCTATCCCTTGTTTGACTGCTCTCTCTTTCTCTCTCCTCTCTTTCCCACTTTCCTCTTTCATCCTCTTGTTTCCTTCTCCTTCTTCTTCCTCAATCCTTTCTTTCTCTTCTCATTCCCCCTTTTCAGTCATCTCTTTCCATTCTCCCATATATATATATATGTTTGATTTTTTGCGTACTTTTTTCTGTTTATCCACAGAAGACTTGGCCCATCAGAACTTTACAGAGCTTGTGTTGTGTATATCAGTGATCCTCAACCCCCGGGCCGTGGACCGGCACCGGTCTGTGGGTCAATTGGTACCGGGCCACACAGAAAGAATACATAACTTATTTCCGTTTCATTTATTATCTGATTCTCAATGATGTTTTATTTTGTAAAATTACCGGATGACTCACTCCTGATGCAACAATCAACACAGTGGATCACGTTTATTATTATATGGAGAATATACCAGTGTTTATACCAGTCTTATCATTTTATTTTGTATTTATCCGCCACACCTTAAAGGTCGGCCCGTGAAAATATTGTCTGACATTAAACCGCTCCGTGGTGCAGAACAGGTTGGGGACCGCTGGTGTACAGGACCTTATCAAGGGTCCTCTTAGTTGCAGTGAATATGAAATGTAAGATACTGATTACAAAGCCATTCTATAAAACTGTATGCATTTAAGAAGAAACACGTGCATAAGCATGTTTCCACAAACCTCTGGGTTTATAGTGTATTTTGAAGAGCTGGGGTTTGTAGAGATCAGAGCTGCTTTAGTGACGGACACAACCCAGAAAAACTGTAGGGATTTTTGCTGATAGTTTCAGCAATCAACTATGGGTGCTGATTAATCACAAAACCAAAAAAAGTGTCAGTAAAATTATTATATTTAAATGTTTAAATACATATAAACATAAAAAAAAAAATGTGTGTGTGTGTTAAGCACTAGTGAGTTGTTGTAGGAAGAGGTAGATCTTTAACTGTTGTTTTAAAGAAGGCCAGTGAATCAGCTGTTCAGAAATCTAGAGGAAATTAATTCCAGCACCTCAGTGCCAGAACACAGAACAGTCTTAAAGTATTTCTACCTCTTCTCCTGAGAGAAAGTGGGACAAGTCAATCAGTTCTAGAAGATCTGAGGTAAACGTGGTGCAGTGTGAGGACTGATAAAAGCTTTGGTAAGAGGCTGCTAAAATTCTGTGTGAAACTGGACAAATCTGACACAGAGATGTTTGACATGACATACAGTGGGGCAAAAAAGTATCTACCGTATATTCCGGACTATAAGTCGCTACTTTTTTCCCACGCTTTGAACCCCGCAGCTTAAACAATGAAGTGACTAATTTATGGATTTTTCCTGGGTTTTTCCCGGTTTCACGAGCTTCAAGACAAAAAACTGAACCCCATAACATTAAACCAATGAAATTGCCGAACGGGTTCAGGTGAACCAATGAAATTCTTTATATTAAATCAGATGCGCTCCCACTGAATCAGGCCGCACCACATCATAAATATGGATGAGGTTCCTCTGACTGTCACTCGGACTGTCTACAGGAAATGTGAATCATTCATCACTCTGAAAACAACCGGGCATGAAAAAACGCACTTCACCTGTGTTCTGAGCTGCACGGCATCGGGAGAAAAGCTTCACCGATGGTGATTTTTAAACGCACAACGATGCCAAAAGGTAAACTCTTGAGAGAAATCGTTGTGAAAGGAAGGAGGAAGACCGTAAACAATGACTTTCTTGGTAGGCTACTGTTTAGATACAAGCCGTGTCACAGACACTGTCTTTCGGTAAAGCCTGTGTAAAGTTCATTAGTTTCAGTGTAGACACCTGCGGCTTATAGACAGGTGCGGCTTATTTATGTTTAAAATAAAAATCTTTGTTAAATTCAGTGGGTGCGGCTTATATTTGGGTGCGTTTAATAGTCCAGTAGTCAGCCACCAATTGTGCAAGTTCTCCCACTTAGAAAGATTAGAGAGACCTGTAATTTTCATCATAGGTAAACTTCAACTATGAGAGACAAAATGAGAAAAAAATCCCAAAAATCCCAAAAAAACAAAGAAATTAAAAATAATAATTTTTTTTTCTCAAACTACAGGTATCTCTCATCTTTTTAAGTGGGAGAACTTGCACAATAGGTGGCTGACTAAATATTTTTTTTGCCCCACTGTATGTTTGACCTACGGCGATGCTGAAACAAGTCCGAGGTGTTTTGAGAGGCACTCACACTTTAAAAGATCAGGAAGACCTTCAACGGGCTCAACCCCTGAAAATGTTAAAACCATTCAGCAACTTGCGCATGATGATCGTCGGAGAAAAATCCACATGATCTCACTTCCGTACCCACCCTACTCGCCGGATTTGGCTCCTGCAGACTTCGCCCTCTCCCAGAAGATGAAGATCCAGCCCAACGGTCACAGAATAGCAGGTGTTGACACACTTCGCAAAGAAGACTTCTAGGACACGTTTCAGAAGTGACAGGGACGCTGGATGGCTGTGCAAGAAGACTTTTTCTGTTTACTTTCTTGTACACAAAACTAGTCAAAAGTTTCTGACACCACCTCATACACACACACAAAGAAATAAAACTGAAGACGAATCAAGTACAAATAAAGTGTGTTTATTTAAAAAAAAATTAACACTTTCAATTTACCCCACACGTTACCCCATTGACAACTGAAATCATGAAAAAGCAGTACTACAAAAAATGTTGAATAAAAAACAAAAACAAACAATAAAAGAACTCAGGTTCATATTACAAGCACTTTAATATACGTACAAGCACTGTAAATATCGCGTAGGCAAGTGGCTGAGGATTGCTAATACAAGCAAAGACGTGCAATAAAAAGAAAGACGTGTTACTCTACTGCCTCAGTGTGCCTCGGGGTTCAGTGCGAGCCGAAGACCAGAACACACCAACGCTTGTGGAATTCAAGAACAATATACTTTCAATATCAGGCTGAGACTCCTGGGGCCTTATATACTTTACTTTCCAGGCTCTTATTCAAATTGGAAAGAAACAAAACCACGAATTACTGCAAGTCTGCAAACGTTCGTTTTTCTTTTTTTGCAGTACGTCTGCTTGTGGGTCTAATGTTCACGCGATACAGACATCTAAACTTCTCCACGGCACACCAAACACAGATATGATGACTGGTCCCGCCATCAGACTGAAACGACACACAGAGAGAAAACGCACAGGATTCCACGACCAGAGCACGAAACGTCACGACTGAGAGAGAGAGAGAGAGAGAGAGAGAGAGAGAGAGAGAGAGAGAGAGAGAGAGAGAGAGAGTGAGAGTGAGAGATAGATAGAGTGTGAGAGAGAGAGAATATTGACATTGCCGAGGATTGGCTGGAAATGGAACGAAATTAAATGATGTAACTGCTTGACGTAGCTGCTGCACCGGAACAGGGAACATCGGATATCGAACAATTACATCAAAAAACACAGATAGAAAATGTAACAACTGATCCTTTATTTTTTTGGCAGCAGCAGCATTTTACATCCTCTGTGTTCCCTTTGCATGTAACAGCATCAAATATTCCACATGTATATCTTTTTAAAAGGGATGTGTGCATGTGACAAACTTTTCACCATTAAAGGATTTTGCGCAAAGAATCGCTGTGTACGATACATGAAACTACCAGCGTGAATTTACAATCGTGTTTTCTACTAAATCAGACTCGGACTAAAGGGAATGAGAGCAGACAGAAATGAGGAATGATCCGATTTCCCCTTAGAGCACTGAATACAGAACTACAGCTGTATCATACTGATCCAAACAAACCCACTAGGCTCTATGTTGAGCCCATTTTTTTAAAAATATTTAATTAATTTCTTTTGGATTTGACTCATAATTATCTTCACCTCCTGTCTAATAGTCGGTATATTATCAGTGGAAGGTGGTCACTTGTGTGAGACTCATTCAATTCTCAAACAAACCTTTTAACCTTTTTACAACCAGTTTAAACAGGATAGAAGAGGAGAAAAGAGGGGAAAAGTGGAGGAGGAAAGAGCATCCCAAGCATCCCCCTGCAGAAAATACTGACCTGAACTGTAACACAAATACGCAGTAATACTTTTTTGACCACTCCTCGGTTTGACCAAATCAGCTCGATTAATGCTATCAGGGCAGGGGGTCACGAGAAAGGAATGAGAATTCCGTTATATACATCGTTTTCGCCTCGTTTCTTTTATTTTTTTTTCCAGGTAAGTTCCTCGTAAAACGCCTCGAAATTCCTGCAACGTCGGCGCACTGTCCGAAATATTTACAGCACAAATCTGCTCAGCAAATGTACAAACACACAAACACACCAAGACTCATCACTCTTACTGTGGCACGACGTGGGTTCAGAGTTTCAGAACGTTTTACACACACACACGCTAAAACCAAACACCAACACCAACACCTACACCTGGCACACGTCCTAGACGAAGTAGACCATCACTTTCACAGAAGCTACACGTTATTACGACAAATCAGGTAGCAGCTCAGCAGGTAAAGGGGAGACTGGATCTTTATGGTTTCAGACTGAAAGTCAGCGTCGGCTCGTAGCTCTTTACGCTACAGATCTATGGATTAATGACTCCTTCTAGATTTGATCTGTTCTCAGCAGGATGATCTACACCACACAATGAGCTTCTTGATCATGGAAAACATATCAGAAATCTGGTGAAGCTTAAAGTAAATGAGTGGTATTTTCCTTGTATGGTCTTTCTAGCAAGATGTAAAGATATAATCATGCTGAAGTTGATTTTTCCCCAATACAATCATATCTACAAGAACGTTATTCCTGCTATATCACACCACAATGCTTTCTGGATCTTTTTTTACCATAGAAACTAGGGGTGATTATAATTTTTAGGCTGGACTTAGTAGCTATATTTCTTTAAGCAGCTAAAACTGTGGTTTGTCAAACTACAATTTACACGCATTCCAGAATGACCATGTAAAACTATCCTGAATTTTGCTTATTAAAGTGAAGTTGAAACACACACCAGGAAGCAGGAACTGAGTAGTTTTCATTCAGGAGAATTTTCTAAAGTCAGACTTAAAGAAAAAAGAAAAATAAATGAAGAGTAGATGTCATTTATCAGCATTTATAAAGGAAACAGGGTCTAGGTTTCAATTTTGTTCCAAGGCCAAATTTGACTGTGTGGGAAGGAGGGAATGTATAAGGAAGAGGGTGGAATAGTTTTTCTGAGTGTGTTCCACTGCCATGTAATGGGGGAGGAGCAGCAGATTGAAAAGAATGGATTTGCCGGCTTTATGCATCTCAGAGGAAACATGTTTTAGAGTCCTCACAATCCCAGGGTTGGTATTTGTTGTGTAATCGGGACGTGTGATAGGCAAGTGGATGGGAATTGGACAAAAAAAATGTGAAAGAAAACTGGGTTCGGATTGACTCTGTTTGTGGCCCAATACATATTGTTTTGCTCAAACAAAAATCTGTATCTGAGTTTTACATAATGCAATTCCACCCTCTTTTTACATTTTTCCCCCTGGATTTCTTGAGTCATATTGGCACATTGATCTCAACTAATGCTTCAATAATTATTTTACAATATATGAAATCGATATCTGCAAAATCCAGTCCAGGTTGTACAGTGTGGTTTCTGAAAATTGTACCCAGTGCAACAACTCTGACACCAAAAACAAATAGTATTTTATATTTAGTGCAATTGGGGAAAAAATCGGTTTCTCATAGTTACGTTTGCAGAGCTGAATATAATTTAGAATAATTTTCCCGGACCTGCCCCCACCTACAGTGATTCAAATATAGTTAGTATGCTAAAGCAAAGTCTGTCACGACCTCACTTTTCAAGTGCACTCAGACACTCTATTAACATGCAACGTCTCTTCGTAACAATCTAAAGACGTGACAGGATTTGGGAGGTGTGTTTATAAAACAACAATAAAATATATTTAAAAAAAATAAAATCCGGACTGCAAGACTGCTTTCCGAAGCTTTTTCTTTTTCTCAGCTATCTAATACACTGGCTTTAAAACAAGGGCCTTATATATTATTCATCATTTCTACATGATGTTACTTTACAAGTGGATACTCAGTGGAGGAGCATTACTGAGGATAAAGTCTTTTGCTTTGACGATTGTAGAATTCGAGATAATCCACTAAAATAAAAAACAATTCATAAATAGTATATGACTACCAGAGCATGTGATCACTCATTCACTTCGAGCTCCCCTGTACATGTTCCTGATGAAGAATCACATGGTGTGTGTGATTGTATGTGAAAGATCTCTTTAAAGGAATAATGTACACCAGCAGGGACAGCATGCACACCGGCAGTGGTCTTCTCCACGCATCGTTTTTGCTTTAAAGGGGTCTTTAAACCTTGTGCTTCACAAGTGAACGCGTGCGATATGTGAGCGTGTTCATGGAAGTGCATAGCTTTCAGCAACTGAAAGGGAAAACAAGGGTCACGATCGGCTCGGGATTAACGCGAGAACAGCCGTGTCCGCCTCCATGCTCGATTCCGACACTTTTCGATAAGCGACACGAGCGATGTTTCCCCTCCCCGGGACGTAACCGAAGCACCGCTGACTTTCTCGTGAGCCTTTTATTTTTACATTCGGTCATGTTTACGTGATGGATTTACATTCGGATTGGCCAGCGTGATCTTTGGAGAAATGGCTCATAAAGGAAACAAATAATAATAATAATAATAATAATAATAATAATAATAATAATAATAATAAAAACCTTACTTAAGCTACATGTTCTAAAAAGGCCACTGTTGTAATTACTCATAGGAACTGAAAGCTAATTACGCGAAAGCCTACTGTATGTACAAAATAAGTGAAAACTCACAGAGTCCATGAACACAGCAACCACTTCACAGCTAATCCTAAGCTTCTAGACTTAAACTGATGGGAGAGGAAAAAATAGGCATAGCTTCAAGTGGCTAACTGTAGCTGCACGCCTCGCACAGCCTAACACATGCACAAGTACATAAGTTGCATAATAAGACTAATTTCCCTAGGGGGGTTGGGGGGTGTGGGGGGTTGGGGGTTGTTGTAGATTAAAACATGCAGGTTAACACCGTTTGCTGTTTTTTGTATTTAAACACTATAGATAATATCAGGGCTGATCGTTTAGGTCATGTAAGCGGTAAGGGGGCGAGATATTTGCCTCATGCTCTGTAACATGGTTATGATTGTTGGTAGACTGAAAGGCGTCTCCTGTTATTTTTGTGCTCGTCCCACACTACTGGTGCTCAGGGACCCCTTCGTGGAAATAAAAGTGACTAGCGCTGTATAAAGTCTGCCGGAGCCGCACGTGCACATCCCCCACGCCGGCCCGGTCCGGCCCACACGCCTTGCTCTCTAAAACGATATGAACATTTAGGCAGGTTTCCTCCAACTCTCCTGCTACAGCTGTGTGCAATGGGGTGACTGCTGCAGTGGGGGGAGGCGGGGTTACAGGATGAGTGGGCGGTTCCTAAGAGGCCGGTTTGCTGTAACCGAACAGTCCGACTGGGAGGTACTTCACGTGCGTCGGCCACTGAGCCGCCAGCTGGAAGAACTTTACATCGTTCCATTCCACCCCATCGATGGACACTGAGGAGGGAGAAAGGTAGCGAGAGAGAGAGAGAGAGAGAGAGAGAGAGAGAGAGAGAGAGAGAGTGTAGAATAAAAGTAGACAAAGATAGAGAAACAAGCATAAATTATAAAGAATTGAATTAAATAATTAAAGAGAAGAATTAAACAAGAAAAAAAGAGAAAATATATAGAAAGAAAGAAAGAAAGAAAGAAAGAAAGAAAGAAAGAAAGAAAGAAAGAAAGAAAGAAAGAAAGAAAGAATACAAAGTAATTAAAAAAGACAAAGAGAAGAGAAATGAGAAGAAGAGAAGCATAGAGAAATGAACAGAAGAAAAGAGAAATAAGGAGAGAATTGAGATGGGAAGAAGGGACAAGAAGAATGGAGCAGAGAATAAGTGAAAAGAAAAGAAAAGAAAAACAAGGAGAAAAGAGTAAAAAAAATTAGAAGAGAAGAGAAGAGAAGGGAAAAGAAGAGAAGAGAGGAGAAGAGAGGAGAAGAGAAGAGAGGAGAAGAGAGGAGAAGAGAAGAGAGGAGAAGAGAGGAGAAGAGAAAATGAGTGTTTGTCAGGGAAAATGTTGAAAGGCGGGTGAACGCCCAAGTTATTATGGAAAGACATCTCTGAGGTGTGAAACCGCAGTGTGTGCATGCACGCATGAGTGTGTACGCAAGTGTGTGTGTGGTGTGTGCGCATGTGTGTGCGCACAAGTGTGTGTGGGTGCGTGCGCACGGGTGTGCATGTGTGTGTGTGCGTGTGAGTGCACAAGTGTGTGCGCATATGTTCTACCTTTCAGAATGGTCTGCTGCTGCTTGGCTGAGCAGATGAGTCGACTGATGCCCTCGATCACCTGACTCTTCGAGTCCACCTCCTTCTCTTTAGGCTTCTTCCCCAGGAAAATGGTCGGCACTGCAGAAAAGGAGAAGGGATCTGATGAAATGATAAAAGTCCATTAGTCTCGGCGGGATCGAGCCTCCCGGCGGCGTCCTGTTCGGACACGCGGCTCTCAATTCAATTCAATTTAATTAAATTCATTTTTATTTGTATTGAGCTTTTAACAATCAACATTGTCATAAATCAGCTGTAAAAAAGGCCCTCACCTTTCTTGTTCTTCTCTTTGGTGACCACGGTCATGGACATGGTGTTGACGGGAGCGTGGGGCTCGCTGGCGCTCCCTCCGGGGAGACGGCTGACCTGCAGGGACCTGAACGCGCTCTTCAGAGTGTTCTTACAGCCCGTGTCTCTCCTCTCACCCTCGCGCCGCTTCTCCGCCAGAGACGCCAGCCAGTAGTCCACCTGCAGACCGATCGCGTCTACGCCGTGAGACATGCTGGGGCTCCTAGGGACATGGACCGAGACAAACTTATTAATCCCGAGATGACAAAACTAACACATATCTACTCTAAACACACACACACACACACACACACACTCACCCTTGTACAGCTAAAACAGCACCCATAGAAGGTGAGGAAGGGGGCGTGGCCGTCTCTTTAAGATTGGCTTGGGAGCCATGAGTGGGCGGAGATGTCGAGGGCACGGCCAGATTCACAGACACGCCCTCTTCAGCATCCCCTAAAAGCCGACACACACACACACACACACACACTTAATTTCGGTTTCAGTAAAAAAAAAGAAACACAAATAAAGGCAGACAGACGAACCTGTAGACGACTGGCCCGACTCGATCAGACCCACTTTCACAACCTGGAAACACAATTTCACACTCAGCTACACGATTCAGTTCAGTTAATGCAGAATCAGTTAATACACAAGTAATGATAACTTACGCCTATAAACGGGATAAACTTCTGATAGGAATCTTCCTCCCTCCTGAAACACACACACACACACACACACACACACACACACACACACACACACACACACACACACACACACACACACACACACACACACACACGTGATACAGGGAAATAAAACCTCACTCAAACATGCACCGCTGATAACAGTCTATAAAATGAATCATTACTCAATCAATATTTGATGCAGCACATTCTTATTATTTTGTCAGATCATTTTTGTTATTATTATTATTATTATTGTGTGTGTGTTAGAGAAGCAGTGATAATGAAGGTTTACTCACGTCCTATGTTTGCAGGTCAGCATGGCCTCAGCGATGGGGAGCTGATGGGTGAGAGACGCTCCACTGATGTACTGTGTGATACGACCTGCTACGTCCAACATGTCTACACACACACACACACACACACACACACACACACACACACACACACACACACACACACACACATTTAAAACCCTAGCAGTCTTTTACTCTCGAAGATCTCAAACTGTTCATACATGGCTACACTGTTATCATCATCAATAATAAAAATGATAAAAAAAAATTTCACATATGCACATTAAATGTGGCTCAAAGTGTTGAAGAGTAAAAGGCAAATAAAAAAAAGATCATGAGGGAAGATTCAGAAAATATAGTAAAAGACAAATACAAAAAAATATTAAAATATATAAAAAATTAAAAAGGAACCATAATGAGGTACTATTTATATCAAGTATTTAAAATATTTAAATACAAATTAATGACAGACAGACAGACAGACAGACAGACACATTCATACAGACAGACACACACATTCATATAGAGAGATAGATAGAGTGAGACATTCAAATTCATATAGAGATAGATAGAGAGAGAGAGAGAGAGAGAGAGAGAGAGAGTGAGAGAGAGAGAGAGAGAGAGAGAGAGAGACAGAGACAGACAAACACATTCATACAGACAGACGGACAGACAGACAGATAGATAGATAATATATATATATATAAAAAAGATAGAACTAATATAAACTCTATATAGACAGGAGTCTATGCTGCATCTGAGTTGAGACTTTGGAACAGAAAGAACAGAGTGGTTGAGTATTTGAAGTCTATATTCTCTTTCAGCAGGATTGGTGAGAAAAATGATGTTTGGTTGGATTACAGATGATGCAGGTGTGAGATTGTGAGGAAAGGCAACATTATTAAACGATGAGAAATCAAATAGAAGCACATTAGGAACTCGGTTATTTATTAAAGTGTGGAGCGAGTGTCTGAGCTCCTCACTGAAAAAAGTAATAAATGTGAAAGTGAGTTCTTATAAGTTTTGTATCTGTATAAACCCTCTGAGCCTACACACACACACACACACACACACACACACACACACTTCCGACTGCTCTGAAGCGCAATATTTATTTTGAATTAATCTTTCTGTCTCCTTAATAAGCCTTCCAGCTTTGGTGCAATAGAGGTGCTGATGCTCACACTTTCATTGCCACTGCATCGTGAGGGTCTGAGATGAACACACTGAACACTGCTTGTGTGTAAAGACGTCCACTAGGAGGCAGAAATGCCATAAAGAAGAAGTCGCTTGTAAACACTGTAAACTCTGCAACCTGTCGTATTTGCAGCTTGAGGGGAGAAACCTGACCACAATGTGGAACGCTTTCATTTTCCAAGTCGTAAACTTAATATCCGAGGGCTTATGGTGCCTCCAAGTCTTTCTTAGAAGTTTGTGTGTACAAGTTCAGAGGTGGGGATTAGGATTTGGTTTATTGGCAAAAAAAAAAAAAGACAAGGTAGGAAAATCTTGAGCAAATTCGAGTTCCTAAATTGTAAATACGGCACGGTGGCGTTCACATGATTTCCTGCTCAACAGAATAATGACCAGAGCAACGAGACATCTGACCTGCACTGCCCATCTTTCAAGTGGAAGATGTTCCACTTGATTTTGGTGTGTGCTTGTGGAGATTTGTGAGATTTCTCTTCCAAATCATGTAAAGCATATCTTCATGGAGCTGACTTTGTGCACAGGAGCATTGTCATGCAGGAACAGATTTGGGTCTCCTAGTTCAAGTGAAGGGAAAATGTCATGCTACAGCATCCAAATCCATTCTATACAAATGTGTCTCCAACTTTGAGTGAACAGTTTGAAGAAGAACCACAAATGGATGAAAAACAAAACTTTTGCACTTATAGTGTTGCCTTGTTTGCTAGTAACCAGACATGGACATATCAG
>NC_139578.1:25573567-25583567 GCF_946808225.1 Silurus aristotelis
GTCATAAAGAGATGGACATGGTCAGCAACAATACTCAGGTAGGCTGTGGCGTTGACACGATGCTCAGTTGGTACTAATGGGCCCAAAGTGTGCCAAGAAAATATCCCCCACACCATTACACCACCACCAGCCTGAACCGTTGATACAAGGCAGGATGGATCCATGCTTTCATGTTGTTGATGCCAAATTCTGACCCTACCATCCGAATGTCGCAGCAGAAATGGAGACTCATCAGACCAGGCAACGTTTTTCCAATCTTTTATTTTCCAATTTTGGTGAGCCTGTGTGAATTGTAGCCTCAGTTTCCTGTTCTTAGCTGTCAGGAGTGGCACCCGGTGTGGTCTTCTGCTGCTGTAGCTTATCCGCCTCAACGTTCGACATGTTGTGAGTTCAGAGATGCTCTTCTGTATACCTCGGTTGTAACAATTGGTTATTTGAGTTACTGTTGCCTTTCTCTCAGCTCGAACCAGTCTGGCCATTCTCCTCTGACCTCTGGCATCAACAAGGCATTTGCGCCCACAGAACTGCCCCTCACTAAATATTTTCTCTTTTTCGGGCCATTCTCTGTAAACCCTAGAGATGGTTGTGCGTGAAAATCCCAGTAGATCAGCAGTTTCTGAAATACTCAGACCAGCCCGTCTGGCACCAACAACCATGCCACGTTCAAAGTCACTTAAATCACCTTTCTTCCCCATTCTGACGCTCGGTTTGAACTGCAGCAGATTGTCTCGACCATGTCTACATGCCTAAATGCACTGAGTCGCTGCCATGTGATTGGCTGATTAGAAATTTGCGTTAACGAGCAGTTAGACAGGTGTACCTAATAAAGTGGCCGGTAAATGTATATGTGTGTGTGTGTGTGTGTGTGTATGTATATATATTTTGCAAGTTCTCCCACTTAGAAATCATGGAGGGGTCTAAAATTGTCATCGTAGGTGCATGTCCACTGCGAGAGACATAATCTAAAAAAAAAAAAACCAGAAATCACAATATATGATTTTTAAACTATTTATTTGTATGATACAGCTGCAAATAAGTATTTGAACACCTGTCTATCAGCTAGAATTCTGACCCTCAAAGACCTGTTAGTTCTTTTCTTTTCGGCCCCTCCCGTTAGGGGTCGCCACAGCGGATCCTCCGCACGTTTGATTTGGCACATGTTTTACGCTGGATGCCCTTCCTAACACAACCCTCCCCAATTTATCCGGGCTTGGGACCGGCACTAAGAGTGGCTGGGGATGGTTCCCTGACCGGGAATCGAACCCGGGTCGCAGCGGTGGGAGCGCTGCATCTTAACCACTAGACCACCAGGGGACCCTTCCTCAAAGACCTGTTAGTCTGCCTTTAAAATGTCCACCGCCACTACATTTATTATCCTAAATTAGATGCACCTGTTTGAGGTTGTTAGCTGCATAAAGACACCTGTCCACCCCATACAATCAGTAAGAATCCAACTACTAACATGGCCAAGACCAAAGAGCTGTCCAAAGTCACTAGAGACAAAATTGTACACCTCCACAAGGCTGGAAAGGGCTACGGGGAAATTGCCAAGCAGCTTAGTGAAAAAAGGTCCACTGTTGGAGCAATCATTAGAAAATGGAAGAAGCTAAACATGACTGTCAATCTTCCTCGGACTGGGGCTCCATGCAAGATCTCACCTCGTGGGGTCTCAATGATCCTAAGGAAGGTGAGAAATCAGCCCAGAACTACACGGGAGGAGCTGGTCAACGGCCTGAAAAGAGCTGGGACCACCGTTTCCAAAGTTACTGTTGGTAATACACTAAGACGTCATGGTTTGAAATTATGCATGGCACGGAAGGTTCCCCTGCTTAAACCAGCACATGTCCAGGCACGTCTAAAGTTTGCCAATGACCATTTGGATGATCCAGAGGAGTCATGGGAGAAAGTCATGTGGTCAGATGAGACCAAAATAGAACTTTTGGGTCATAATTCCACTAAACATGTTTGAAGGAAGAAAAATGATGAGTAACATTCCAAGAACACCATCCCTACAGTGGTAGCATTATGCTTTGGGGGTGTTTTTCTGCACATGGGACAGGGCGACTGCACTGTATCATTGAAAGGATGACAGGGGCCATGTATTGCGAGATTTTGGGGAACAACCTCCTTCCCTCAGTTAGAGCATTGAAGATGGGTCGAGGCTGGGTCTTCCAACATGACAATGACCCAAAGCACACAGCCAGGATAACCAAGGAGTGGCTCTGTAAGATGCATATCAAGGTTCTGGCGTGGCCTAGCCAGTCTCCAGACCTAAACCCAATAAAGAATCTTTGGAGGGAGCTCAAAGTCCGTGTTTCTCAGTGACAGGCCAGAAACCTGACTGATCTAGAGAAGATCTGTGTGGAGGAGTGGGCCAAAATCCCTCCTGCAGTGTGTGCAAACCTGGTGAAAAACTACAGGAAACTTTGGCCTTTGTAATTGCAAACAAAAGGCTACTGTACCAAATATTAACATTGACTTTCTCAGGTGTTCAAATACTTATTTGCAGCTGTATCATACAAATAAATAGTTAAAAAAAATCATACATTGTGATTTCTGAATTTTTTTTTTAGATTATGTCTCTCACAGTGGATATGCACCTACGATGACAATTTCAGACCCCTCCATGATTTTTAAGTGGGAGAACTTGCAAAATAGTAGGGTGTTCAAATACTTATTTTCCTCACTGTATATATATATACATACATACATACACACACACACACACACACACTCCCAAAAGATACAGACACCAACATGCACAAACCTGGGACACACCAGTGAGACATACACACACACACACACACACACACACACACACACACAAACACACACAGGGACATACACTTGAGGGACACCACTGATAACCACAACCACAAATTATATGTCCCAATGTGATGACATGCACATACATACAACACACACTCTCGGGATATGCACCCCAGGGACACACTCCCAGGACATACAAACACAGGGACACACCACTTTTTTTACACTTTCGTCACATACAAAAGAGGGACAACTTTAACAACCACAAAGATTTCACAACATTAGCAACTGTCCCATAGGACATGAACATATATACAACACACACTCCTGGGAGATGCACACTCATTTATAAGGTCCTGAGACACACACACACATACACACACACACCCCAAACACGCACAGTTGACACACAAAAACAAGGACAAGATGAAACAAATACATAAAAAGTGTGAAACACATTTTGACCCCCAACACACACTCACACACACACACACACGCTCTTACCTGGCCCTGCCAGTCAGTGCCATTAACAAGGATGAGGCTCTCAGGTAACGCTGCTTCGGACACCAAAATCTGATTCAACTGATCGTACATGGCTTTCCTGAGGACCTACACACACACACACACACACACACACACACACACACACACACACACACACACACACACAGGTTATTCGACTCTGCATTAATAATTCAGTTTGCATCTCTGGAACAAGAATAAACAGCGCATTAGCATTCCTTATTTAGTCTCCGAGATCAGACTCCTTCGCAGACACAAAGACAAATGAAGCCGACATGACAAACAAAACTTCCATGTGAGGAAAGCGTCCACGTGTCACAGTCAGAAACCTGCGCTACATTAGATATCGTGTGTCATTGTTCAGTCTAATTTCCGCCCATTATAATGATCTATGAAGCAGGGATTACCGGGGGGGAGGAGCTTGTGGTACATACATCACTGATTGGTCGATTGATTGATAACTTTGTTTTCTAGCAGATCCGGTGACATGGATGACGAAGCGGAATGTGTGCGCTTGTGAGTGTGTGTGTGTGTGTACCTGTGCACTGTGTCCTAGCTCAGGTGACCTCTCGCTGTCCGAGCTGTTGGTTCGTTCGCTCAGCGGTTTCGCGAGCTGACGCTCTTTTATTGGAGTGCTGCGTTTCTGCCGAGGCGTGTGTGTTCCTTCCAACCTACACGCACCGGCAATTAAACATCATCATATACCAAATTAAATTAAAGTGCACTCTTTATCTCCGATTCAAGGATGTAGAGCACACTGATGTGTGTAATTGGGTTATAACTGTGTGTGTGTGTGTGTGTGTGTGTGTGTGTGTGTGTGTGTGTGTGTGTGTGTGTGTGTGTGTGTGTGTGCGCGTGTGTGCGTTTTTACACCTTTGTGGGGACTGGTAATGGCTAGTAATTGTATGGACTATTTTCAAAGGCAAAAAAAAAGTTGTATTAGATATATTTATATACTTGTGATCTTAGAAATTGAAAAAACCTGGTACATATTGGTGTGTGTGTGTGTGTGTGTGTGTGTGTCTGTGTGTGTGTGTGTTTAAGCGGACCTAGGAGATGGCATGGTTTGTCCTTCGCTCTTGCTGGTCTTCAGTGGTGTGCGTGGTTTCTCAGCTACAGAAACGGTAATGGAGGGAGGCACCTCGGGGAAGAGCTCCTGATCATTTACCTCCTACACACACACACACACACACACACACACACACACACACACAATGTTTTAAAATGCTTATTCATGCTTTAATGTGTACCGAGAACTGAGAAATAAAGCAAATGTGTGTATAATAATAATAATAATAATAATAATAATAAATTGTATTTATAGGTGCCTTACATGACACTCAAGGACACCTTACATACAAAAATTTTAACAAAACAATTACCATCAATAATTTAGTATAACAAAGTGCAATACAACCAATAAAAAGTATCCATACAGTACAACTACTATGCCTGCTTGAAATAAATATATAAAATATATAACGTGTGCATAACTCGTGTACACGTAGTTCAGGGTCTCACCGTAACGTCAGGCTCGGCTGTGGTCTCGTCCAGGTTGCGGCTGCGCGAGTGTTTCATCTTGTCTGAGGGAGGCTGCTCCCCCTGCTGGAGAAACACAGGAGCTGAGTCTACACTGCTTCACGTTACACACGACTGCCCTGACATCATTTACACCACCCACAGCTTCCCAACCCTCGTCCTGGTGCTCGCACACTCACTTCACCTCACATTACAGAGCTGATAAGCAGCACCAGGGGGTTTTAGAGAGGAGAAAGAAGCCACAATTCGGCAACATTTCCCATGAACTCAGGAACTGCACAGTGTACGAGTCTGTACGACTGTGGCGTAGTGGATATGGAGTTGAAGACTGTATCAATACACAAGTTCATTGCTAATCTACTTAATATTACTTTTGAAGAAACACTGCTGCGCTTGGCTTTTTCAACAGACAAGCCGTTACCGAGGAGACGCAGCTGTCAATCAGACGGGTTTGTGATTTATAAACAAAAAAACTGGGACTTTTAAGTGTATATAATAAATGAACAAATTACAAAGAATGGAAACTGCGTTTATTTTTCCGACATCCTCCACTGCTACATTTATACGACGATATATTTATATCACTTTTAACTAACGCCTGGAAAGATTCGGCAGAGAAAGATTAGTCAGTACGCCTGAACATCCTCAGACAACGTGCTTCACTTCGTCACCAGGGAACCACCACGTCAGGGATTCGTTCACAAGGAACTTCATCACCACATGCTGTTCCATTACTCTAACACTGTTGTGTGGACTGGCCCGTGACATGTGCGCCACCTATCAGCTATAGGACACACTAGCCATTGGGTGTAGTACCAACACGCTAGCGTCCATTTATATTCCTTTAACAATAAAAGCCCCGTTTCTGAATGGAGGGCGGAGCCTGAGCGAGCGAGTGGAAAAGATCACACAAAGCCCGAAATGTGAAAGTGAAAATCTCAAAGTGAAAAGTGCTGTGATCCCGACGCCTGTCTCCAATTACCTCTTCCTCAAAATGCTCAACTTACTGCCGCAAGAGTTCTAGAGAAACATTACGCAAGCTATATTAATAAATAAATAAATAAATGAAGTATGGTTTCTCTGGAAGCTGGAAGAGTCTGTCAGTGGTGGACAGTAATAAAGTAAATGTAATTCGTTACTGTACTTAAGTCTGTACTCTACTGAAGTATTTTCATTTGGTGAGACTTGAACTTCACTACATTTCAAAGTCAAATATTTTACTCAACTCCGTTTTGCGAAATCAGTCGTTTCTTTTTTATTTATGAGAAGAAAAAAATGTAACTGGTCAAACCCGCGGCAAACCGCCAATCAGGGTCGAGCGCATGCTGTTTTAAACTTTTGAACCGATTGGTTTCTACTGATCACTAACATACAATTGAGCGTCAGTTCAACAGTAGAACATTTCGAGAGGAATAAATGATTTTATACGCAGCTGAAAAAAAGGTTTGTGACATAAATGATGGCATTATAGCCACAATAAAACATAGTATTTTGGATACTTAAGTTTATTTAAAGGCAAATACTTTGTACTTTTAAAAGTTGAAAGGGAACAATTGTACTTTTTCTGGAATATATTTTACCTACTGTATCTCTACTTTAACTCAAGTACAAGGTTTGTGTACTTCATCCACCACTGACCACCGCCATTTCCCCTCACGTACTCACCGGGCTGAAGGGGTCTCGGGTCAGGCTTCCTTTGCTGTTCAGGCTGCCGATTTCCGTCTGTGAGCTGGACTGCGACATTCCCTCGAAGAACGGCCTGCACACACACGCACACAAAGACTTGCTAAATCGTCTCTCTCTCTACACCTGCTTCCGATTCACAGGCTTAAATCTCCATCGTTTCTATTCGTAGACAAACGGCTGGCTCGACTATGCTGTTTGGATCAGCTGTTCGGCTGAATGAGTAATAACGCAGGTCGGTGTGTTTGGGCTGGAGCGGCTTTGGGATGATTATACGGATTTAAACGGGATGGAATACTGGCTGATTACAGTGATTCTGCTAATGATGGAGTGTGTGCAGGAGAGACCGTGCCAGTAACTGCCGTTCCTATCTCACCACCAGAGGGCAGCTATGCTCCCTTTCACCCTCGCACACTTCGTGTATATGTGCGGCCGTCTCTGTCTTTAAACATCCTCTATGTGTAATTCCTCTTGTCCCTCATGACTGTCCGATTGTTATAAATAGTTATGTTTGTGTCTCTATAAACAGCAGCACCATCTGCTCCAGCTTGTGGGTTATTCAAAACAAAAGAGAACGTGCACACCAAGAGGGTCAGGTCATATTCACATTAAACATCACGATGGGAAAAGTGGGATCTCGAGGACTTTGACCGTGAGGGCGGATGTTGCTGCCGGATGAGCTCATGCGATTGTTTTAGAAATGGATGATCTTCATTACATGGCAGTTAACATTGTGTGAAAAAAACAAAACGAAAAAATATTCTTCAGCAGAAGATCTGTGTGAGGAAATGCCTTGCTGATGAAAGACAGATCTGAGACGTGAAGGCATCTACACCATAAAGATCCAAGTTCCTGCACAACTGATGAACTTTGAAAATGGATTTGGACTGTAATTAATATCAACAGTCTGCTACAATGGTTCAGGAACACAGTTTGCATGAACAGTTCTGCGCTTAACTGCACAACTGTAGTAGTTCCTGTTCCTGTAATCAGTTGAACAATCAGTTAGAGGCAAATACGATCCAACCTAGATATTAGTACCGCATAAATCAGTTTAACCTCTTCCCAAACCTGTTGCAGCATGACAACACCCATGTGCACAAAGCCAGCTCCATGAAGATATGCTTTACATGGGTTGGTGTGGATCATAAATGGCCTACTATAGAGCTCTGATCAGATACTGTGTGTGTGTGTGTGCGTGTGTGTGTGTGTGCGTGTGTGTGTGTGTGTGTGTGTGTGTGTGTGTGTGTGAGACCTTAGTTTAGGTTTGGGTGTGCTCAGGATGCTATCGGTCTCCTCCATCTCGGGGCCGCTGTCGCTCGGGTTGTACATCTCCAAGCTGTCGTAGAGCTCGTCCAGGTCCTCCTCTACCTCCTGGATCTGTTCTCGGGAGACGTGCTCCAACCCAAAACCGACCTACACATACACAACACACAACAGAACAATCAGAATTCAGCTTAAAGAGCGTCTCAGCGTTAAACTAATGAAGGAAAGTATGAAGTGGTCATGAACAAAAGAAGCACAAACTGAGAGTATATCGAATATAAAAGCACAATCATGTCAAACACAAAGGACCTGCACTGTGACACTACAGAGAGTTCAGTCTTTACACTTCCACAACCGAATCAACACGAGAGCTAATTATAAAGCGCTCTAATCAGGAGCTACATTAACGACGACTCTCCCTGTCAGCTTCCTGACAAGCAATCAAAGCACACGAGGAAATAAAAGCTACTTACTTTCTCATTTCCTTGTTTAAAAAAAAAAACATTGTCTTAGCATTAACCACACAGAGTCCTGTCACAGCAGCTAACGTTACCTCAGCTCAGATTTCAAACGTGGACAAATGATAAACCTATGAGCCGGTACACTCAGCACGCTAAAGTGCTACACAAGTGTACCGTGTTTTGGTTGCTAATCTAAAATAAACGCAGCTCACACAATGTAATGAAAATATTGCTAGCTACACAATATGGACTAGAGTACTGGGACACCTGACCTCTCGAGCCATATGTGCTTCTTCCCCAATGTTTTTACCACAACGTTGAGGTACACAATTGAATATGACGTTACATACAATGCTATACAAGGAGATACATAAAGATATGCTTTATATGGTTTGGTGTGGAAGATCTCCTTTGAAATGAATAGACGCTGTCTCACCACACCTACATCAGTACCTGACTTTACTAACACCCTTGTGGCTGAATGAACACAAATCTCCACAAGTACACTCCAAAATCTAGTGGAACATCTTCCCAGAAGTGTGGATTAGGTCTAATATATTACCAAAAGAGGTATTTTAAGACTATTAAGAATGAAACTTAATATCTATATCACAACATCAACAACACACAAATATGTTGTTGGCAACTGACCTTCACCGAGGATTAAAAAATGTTATTTAGCAAAGTATCGCTAAACTTGCACTTCCCCATAGCTGAAAAATAAAATCTGTTTTATGTATGTGGTAGAATCTAAGAGAGATTGGTGGAAATAACAGGAAGCTGACTGGCTGTTGCATGTTGGTCTCAATTGTAGTTGTAATACAGCAAATTATATTTGGACTAGTGAAAGAAAGAACTACACCACCATGGAAGGAAACAAAAAAAAAAAAAAAAAAAAACATTTTTTTCTCAAATCTTTTTTTGACATTTGAAACTTTGTAAGATCCCCACAGAAACCCTGGAATGTTGAATGAGATGTTTGAAAAGCACAGAACATTTTTGTCCTCAGGTGTCCATTAAATATTTCTCCATTAATATAAATAAAAAAACAAGATGGAAATTGTGTAGCCTTAGTTATATTAAATGTCTGAGGTAGCGATTTGCGAGGAAAGGCCAAAGAAAGATTGAAAGTCTGAAAATTTTGTCCAACATTTATTGAACAATAAAGTGAACGCATGTAAGCGTAAGATTTGTAGCGATACTTCTTTATTTTAATGGATTTAAAAAAAAGACCACCGTGCAGATTTATTAATCTGGCTAGTACATGCAGAAACGTGTGATACAGCTAGCCATGAGTCGTAGTGCACACAACAATAAAAAAAATGATTATTAAAAATTGTTAAAATAATAATAATAAAAAAATTAAATAAAAAAAGTCAGTAGCCAAAGAAGAAAAAATAGTATTAATAGCTACCCTACTAAGTGTACTTGTACACTGGGCAACTATTAATAAATATACTAAAAAAACAATTAATAGGATGTGTTTTTCTCCCAGATTTACTCTTAGCCAGACACCAGCCAGCAACAAGGCAATGTGAAGATGGTCATGAGCTTCCTCTGAGACTAGGTCATATGCCAGACTCCTCTGAAGCTAGTCATCGACATATTTCTGAACCGCTAGTCACGCGGAGTGATGTAATTTACTTCTAGGAAAGTGACTTGAACTCTTGCTCAAACCTTGTGTAATGAATCTTAATGCCAAAGAAATATTAAATATAGACTACTCTATAGAACCTCTGTGCTCCAGAGGTGCTGCACCA
>NC_139578.1:25586067-25603567 GCF_946808225.1 Silurus aristotelis
TAGAAAAAGTGAGGCAGAAGGGAAAAAGGGAAAAAGAGAAAGAGCGAGAGAGGCAGACACAGAGAGAGAAAGAGGCAGACACAGAGAGAGAGAGAGCGAGAGAGAGAGAGAGAGAGAGAGAGAGAGAGAGAGAGAGAGAGAGAGAGAGAGAAACAGAGGACATAAAGAAAGAGTGAGGCAGACCTCGGCCATGTTGATGAGCCCCAGCGCCAGTGTCTTGTAGCCCAGGATGGTGCGGTTCTTGTAGCGTTTCCTCCTCTGCAGCATGATCTGGAGTTTGTTGGCATCCCGCTTCAGGAAGTGAGGATACTGCAGACCCGGCATTTCATACACACACACACACACACACACACACACACACACACACACACACACACACACACACACACACACACACACACACTTTATACTCATAAAGGGATTGGCTTTACACTAATAACTTCCTTCTAAGTGACATCACTTCCTTTATTACATTATCAGCATTACATTTACACCATTATATTGACATTTATCTGACACACACACACACGTGAGACACAAACCTGCAGAGAGAACGTGAGCTGTAAGTCCGTCTCCGTCAGTCCCGCTGAAGACAATAAAATCTCATTGGAGCGGAGGATTCGTTTTGAGCCCTGATGAAAAAATTAAAAAAAAAAGAGAGAGAAAGATCGTTAACAGGTGTTTAAAAGTGTAAAAGAGAGACATAGACAAACAAAGAAACTGATAGAGATCAGGCATCAAAGAGAGACTGAGAACGAGTGTTTGAGAGTGTGAAAGAGAGGCACGGATAAAGAGCAAGAGTTCAGGAGTGAGAACTGGAGAGATGGACAGAGACAGACAGATAGAGAGAGAGACAGAGAGAGAGAGAGAGAGAGAGAGAGAGAGAAGGACAGAAAAAGTGTGTTTTAGAATGAGATGGAGGTAGAGACGCAGAGAAAAAAAGAGAAGCGATAGAAAGAGAAAACGAGTTGGAGAGTGATAGAGAGACAGACAGAGAGACTAAACAAGTGTCCGACTGAGAGAGAGACTAAAGTAATTCAGAACAGGAACCTTTTCAAGAACCCAGGCACGGTTCCATTAGAGGACCGACAGAGAAGAACGAGAGAGAGAGAGAGAGAGAGAGAGAGAGAGAGAGAGAGAGAGAGAGAGAGAGAGAGAGAGAGAGAGAGAGAGAATTAAATGGAAGCAAAGTGACAGCATTCATATTGACCTGCTCTCTCTGTCTAGTCCATTACTTTTTTATGAGAATTAAACAATAAGTACATGACAGAGGAGAGACTGAAAAAGAGGAAAGGATGAAAAAGAAATTGGGGGGAAAAAGGAAAGGATAGAGAAGAGTCTGTAAAAGAAGAAAAGGCAGAGAAGAGACTGGAAAAGAGAAAAGGATAGAGGAAAGAGGAAAAGAAGAAATGACAGGAGAGACTGGAGAAGTGAAAAGGTCAGAGGAGAGACTGAAAAAGAGGACAAGACAAAAGAGAGTAGAAAGGAGGACAGAACAGATAAAAGACTTTAAAGAGGAATGGATGGAGAAAAGACTGTAAAAGAAGACATCAGAAAGACAGAAAAAAAAAGGAAAATGTTTAGGAGAAACTGGAAAAGAGAACAGGATGAAATAGAGGGACTGGAAAAGATGACCAGACAGAGAAGGGATAAAAAGAAAAAAAAAAGATGGATAAGAGACTAAAAAAGATGATGAGATTAGAAAAGAGGACAGGATGGATAAGAGAAAGGAAAAGAAAAGAGGACAAGAGAGGAGAAAAAAGACTGCTGTACCTGGAGTTTAACAGCGATGACAACCGACGTCAAATCTTTATCCAGTTCCTTCAGCATGACCAGCTTCTTCAGCGTCAAATTAAACAGTCTGTCTCACACACCCACACACACACACACACACACACACACACACACACACACACGTTAATATCATGAAACCTCTCACATCACATAAAACACTCAGAAAGATTCAACCATGGAGGACTGAAAGTTTAATGACACACACATCAACTTCCGGTTCTACAGAGAGCAGAATTTCTGAATTAGAACACACACACACACACACTATAACTGCATAAACACTGTGTTCCTATTAAAGTGGCCAGTGCGTGTATTCAAACAATATTTACTAAACACACTACTGCGGCTCTGGACAGCAGTGAATTGCTCATTGCTGTGTATATAGGTGTGTGTGTGTGTGTGTGTGTGAGAGAGAGAGAGAGAGAGAGAGAGAGAGAGAGAGAGAGAAAGAAAGGCTTTTTGGTCAGAAAGAGAAGGTCACCATGCTGAATTATTCATAGTCTACTGGGGCCCTGAAATGGCTCTTGAAATAGTTCTGTTCAATCAGGTCAGGTGGAGAGAAACACCACAGATCAATTACACACACACACACACACACACACACACACACACACACACACACACACACACACACACACACACACACACACACACACACACACACACACACACACACACACACACAGGGTGTAGTTGTGATTACCGGAACCGGTACTAGACATCTTACTGCCACCACCATGTGCTGTCTTTTTGGTGGAGTGTGTGTGTGTGTGTGTGTGTGTGTGTGTGTGTGTGTGTGTGTGTGTGTGTGTGTGTGTGTTTACAGTGTAACTGTGACACTCGCATATCCAACAATAGCTCTAATGTGTACATTAGTTGTGTTTCAGCTTAAAGGAGATACAGCTGCATCATCACCTCCACCACAATCATCTTCATCTTCTTCTTTATTCTCATTATCAGCACCATCCTCATTCCTATCATCCTCATTATCTTTATTCCCATAATCATCCTCATTCATATCTTCCTCCTTCTCCTCCTAATC
Source organism: Silurus aristotelis (assembly GCF_946808225.1). Lineage (NCBI taxonomy): Eukaryota > Metazoa > Chordata > Actinopteri > Siluriformes > Siluridae > Silurus > Silurus aristotelis. The sequence continues at coordinate 25,588,904 of NC_139578.1, forward strand.
ATTCTCCTTCTCCGCATCATCCTCATTATCTTCATTCCCGTCATCTTAATTTCCATCATCCTCCTCCTCCTCATCATTCTCATCATCCACTTCACCTTCATCCTCATCATCCTCCTCCTTTCTCCTCATCCTCCTAATCATCCTGAGCAGATATCAGCAGGTTCTCTCAGGCATTGGTATGAGGTGTAATGAGCAGCTCCACTGTGATGAGAACGTTACAGGATTCTCTTTACCCTCCACACATTCAGCCTGATGACTGAAGCTAGCGATACGTGTTCAGCGAATTTCCTGAACGTCTCATTTTTTCTAATATACCACGGCATGACCTCGGTACCTTCAGAGCTCGGGGGTGACGCTGGGGGTTAAGAGCTCAGCGCTAATAATCGGAGGGATTACTTTAGTCTGCGTACCAAAGCCTTTTATTTTTATCTGCTCCTCCCTGATGGATATTAATAATTAATGACTGAAGTAAACTGGTGCTGGTTTGGTGGGTTGCTGATGTTTTTTTTCCTGATTGTTTGCTGCCGCAGAAGATGATCAATTAAATTTAATGGAAATCTGTCCATTTTTTTAGCTTTTTTGAAACAAAGGATAAAAAATTCTCACTCAGGCAGCTTAATGAGAAATCCAATGCAGCACAAGTCAGAATGCAACGCTGCTCGCTGTATGATGAAGTTACACTACGTTTTTGCCACGACGATCACAAAACACACACTTCATATCACACTGCGTGTTTTTGTAATTTTTCGGATCAGCAAAAAAAAAATAGGGGAGGGGGGGCAAATATATTGTGCATTTCATTTATTACAATAAGAGTTACAGCAAGGAAGTGCTCCCCCTTTTCAAGTTCTTCTGCTCGTACATAGGTACCGTTCCACCCCTAGTAATGAGGGATGCTAATAAAAATCAAGAATCTCATACTGATTAAAACATTCCTGTCAGGAGTGAATCTCTTTTTCCTTTCAGCAGGTTCATTTCTCAGGTACAGGACGACGCTAAATCGAATCGTGGTGCGACGTGAGGGACTGTTAGACGCGGTGACCTTTTCCCCCAGACGGCTTTTTGATTCATAATCCATAAGGCAGCGTAGGAGGGACGGTAGGACGCGACAGGATGTGTGTCTCAGGAGCAGGGTTGCAAAAGATGTGTTGAATCTCTGGTAAAATTCCAGAAACTTTACATGGAAACTTCATCTGGGGAATTTGGGAAATTGGAAAACTTACCAGGAATTTATGAGAATTTATTAAAAAATTGGGTAAATTTATATAAACTGTACATTCTGTTTGGTCAACAAACTAATACAGATTTTAAAAAATTACATTTTGATTTAATTGTTAGTAGAATTTTGTTGCACAACAGCACAGTGTATGAAGGGGGCGTGGCCTCAGTAGCCCTGCAGTATGTGTGTGCTGTGTGTAGAAATTCTGCTAAAATGAAAAAAGTTTATTCCCATTAACTTCCATGAAAAGCGTCCAGACTTAAATTCCTGGAATTTTGCAACCCTTCTCAGAAGAGCTTCACATGGTGTCCTGCTGATTGTTAGCAAGGGTTCGAGCGCCAAGTCAGGCAGAGGATAATTCAGCTTTTAGCAGAGAGGCAGGCAGGACCAAGTTCTAGAGAAGCAGCTGAGTGGAAAAGACAAAGCGGTGCTATTAAGGCTGGCAATTCATCTAAAACACACACACACACACACACACACACACACACACACACACACACACACACACAGAGAGCACGCTTGTGACTCTGACACAGTGGATCATATCACGTATTCATTAGCCGCTTATAAAGCCATTACTCCACATCCAGTCAGAACCCGGACGTCTGGCCTCAGGCACCATGTTATAAACGTATCCCTGATTTGTGATCTGTGGGGAGGAGTGAATCCGGAGCCACTGTTCCAGAAGAAACGCCTTTTCTCATGCACAGCTCTGACGAGTGAGAGACCCGAGCGCGGTGGTGAGATTGAGGATCGCTTCATCAATAAATCAATTCGCAGCTCGATCCTGAGCAGCGTAAATGGGCTTTAAACGCATTTTAGGCTCCCCGCACACAAACCTCATACCACTCTCTCTTCACACACACACACGCGCACACACTAATCAGTCACTCAGAATCGCATCCCAGGAGTGGACAGAGCAGATATTCATTAGCATGTGCTCCTACGTTCTTTCCCAGAAACAGTATAATCTGCGTCGTGTCCAAATATAGACGACATGCGCGTGTTTATGCACGTTTCACTTCCTGTACTAAAAATATACCAGTAAATAAATAAATAAATAATACAGCAACAAGCCTAGCTTTTTATTTTATTTATTTTTTTATTTGGGAAATTAATCCTTTTAGTTATTTGTTCCCGGTGCAGAAAACGAAAAATGAATCAACAAACCAACACAACTTTCATACGAATACAAATATAAATCCATATTCATGATAAACATGAGTCGTTCTAATCGCTGTGTGACTCGCATCCAGTGCGCATTTTCACCTTCTGCTCATCTTCTCAGCTCACATCTGGAGAACAAACCTCATTCCCAACCAGAAACTCAGTGTGAGTCTGATTCCCTTCCTGAAATAAATCAAGTCCTCACTATACTAAGTCCTGAACTATACTGATGCTCTCCTGGTCAGCTTTAAAGATAATAAACACACACTGGTGCTCGACTCAAAGCACTGATAATAGAGGTGTTCTGCTGAATTAGTGTGTTTAGGTAACAGGTGAGTGAACTGCGCTAATGCAGTGTAGCAGATACAATTACAGCTGTTAATACTGATGACACTGAGGTACAGTTCAACAGGAACTCAGGAATAACAGAGTGTGACAGGTAGCGTGTTGAGGAAACTTATACTGTCTGTCTGTCCTTCTGTCTACCCATCTCTGTCTGTGTATCTGCCTATCCATCTCTCTCTTCTCTCTACCCATCTCAGTCATTGTATCTGTCTGTCTGCCTATCCATCTCTATCTGTCTTTTTATCTTTTTTGGTCAGTCTATCCATGCCTGTCTGTTTGTTTACCATCTGTCTTTCTGTCTTTTTGTCCATCTCTGTCTGTGTATCTATCTGTCTCTATCTGTCTGTTTATGTCCATCTTTTTTTTAATATCTATCTGACCATCTGACTATCTGTCTGAGGAATATGTATTGTAATAATAATAAGTGTGAGCGTGTGTGTGTGTGTGTGTGTGTGTGTGTGTGAGAAAGAGAGAGAGGACAGATTTAACAGCTGCAGTGTGTCAGACTGAGTGTGTGATGGTGCTGATGTTCCTTTCATGTGTGTGATTGGTATTTTTACACCAACTGTTCCTAATGTACAGGTTATTAACACATGTGATTTACTTATTCTACACACACACACACACACACACACGCTTAATATTTAAAGCTATATTTACTCTCTCTCTTACACACACACACACACACACACACACACACACACACACACACACACACACACACTGCACTACACAGGAGCTTTTTCAGTGACCTTGAGAAAGTCACAATATCAGCAGACGTGCTGAGACTCAATGTGCTGGAAAAGATAAAGCAGCACTATTAATGCATGCGCGTCATTTACAGAGTACATGTAGCACAATACACGTGCACACACACACACACACACACACACACACACACACTCATTGATTAATCGACACAGTAACTGCATCAACTCTGCAGTGTTAAACATTAGCACCCGCTCCTTAATCTTCCCTCTTTCCATGCACACGTCCTCACAGCATCCTCATTCACTCTATCTTCATCCTTCTTCTCTCCAATTCATTCCAACACACACACACACACACACACACACACACACACACACACACACACACACACACACACACACACACACACACACACACACAGCACCTCATCCCTCTAGCGTAGTACTATTTATCTGGATGTATATCAGCAGAAGAATCTCACAGCGGTAGAACTGAGATATGAAGCCAGAGAGTAATAAGCAGAGTAAGTGAGCATGAGCGAGCAAAAGTAAGAAAGAAAGAAAACGAAAGAAAGAAAGGGAAAGAGATTAGAAAGATGAAGCGATAGAAAGTTAAAAGAGATAGAAAGAGAGAAGAGAAGAGATGAGAAGAGAAGAGAAGCCACACCCCTCCTGCTCTATACGTGATAACTCCAGCCCCTTCAGAGATGTCAACCAACCAACCAATGGAAACAATGTCCTAAAGCTGACACTGGTCAGATCTGGATCACCAATTTAGCACCTCAACTCACCATTAAATCTCAGAACGTGGAAAAGAACAATACCCTCTGAGATGTACAGAATCCACGCCAAGGAGCTCTCTTCTGGCAGACGCCATACTGGAACGCTTTCCTGGTGCCAGATGCGTTATTAAACCCGTCAGCTGTGCAGGGAATTACACTGCGATCGGCTAAAGTGCTTTGCTTTATTCGGAAATGAGAAAGAAACCAAAGTATTCAGAATTCCTCGATCCCTGAGTTCAGCTCATGACGTCTCATCAACACTGCAGCTAACGGCGTCCGCGGCAACACTGATTCGCGTTAATCTCAACACAAAGATGTGCTCAGTACTCACACATCACAGGCTCAGACGTTCATGTTGTCTTTTTACAACAAAGGTTTACCAAAATATCACAAATTAATATCAAGTGTTTGTATTGTTCACCATATTGTAGTCTTTAAGTGTACTGCACACTATACATACACATACAAAAACTGCCAAAAGTATTGGGAAACCCGACTTTTCCAGCCAGATGAGCTTCATACGTATCTGTAGCATGAAATTTTCCCTTCATTTCAAATAGGAGACCCAAAGGTCTTCCTGGCATGACAATGTCCTTGTGCTTGTGCAATGAACATGTGCTTTCCATGGGTTGGAAGCTGGGAAACATCTTGAATGGCCTTCTATAGAGCTCTATGACGTTACCAACAGCCTTGTAGCTGAATTAAATCTCCACAAGCACACTCCAAAATCTAGTGGAGCATCTTGAAGAGTGGATGTTATTAATGAAGCCAATAAAACCTACATGTGGAATGAGATGTTAATTTTTTTTTACAAATCATATACTCAAGTGTCCACAAACTTTTGACTAGCATGCTACTTGGAAGAATTTATTACAACTTGGATTTCCTTATATGTGACTCGGTTTGACTTTAAATCAGAAAGAAGGTCGTTTCTCGATTCTTCAGAGAGACAAACAAACAAACGCACACCAGTGTTGTTGCCATAACAACCGGCGTGGATCTACAAGCAAAAGTGACAACATTTACAGTCATAAATCAGGTTTGTTTGTTTACTTTGGTTTACTGCTATTAGCAGTTGTTTATCTGCCCGTAGTGTGCTGAACGTCTGGGTCCTTAAAGAACACCTTGAAGTTACCAGACATGCAGCAACACACACACACACACACACACACACACACACACACACACACACACACACACACACACACACACACACACACACACACACACACACACACACACACACACACACACACACACACACACACACACACACACACACACAGGAACCATTTCCCCTGGATGTCAAAGCTGTTCATCTCAATTTACTCAAAGACACCTGACGGGAGTATAAGCAGATTGTGTGTGTATGTGTGTGCGTAAGAGTGTGTGTGTGTGTGTGTGTGTGTGAGTGAGTGAATGTGTGAGATTAAGATGCAGCTCACACACACACACTCACACACTCAGACAAAGTGAAGCAGCCAGACAGAATGGATCAGTCGACTATGACCCATAATCACACACACGAAGTGAGACGAGCTTTAATAATATGCGTACATGCTTGCAGATTCTCAGACAGAATGCTGTCTGCTCAAACATTTACCTCTGTATACATATATGTGTGTGTGTCTGTGTATATGCGTGTTCTTTTCGGCTACATTGTGATCATTCCTATTGCTTCGCCAATGTCGCCATCTCTTACTATTCACCACACGTCGCACGGCTCACAGCTGATCATTGAAGCATAACCATACACACACACACACACACACACAACCGGATCTCTCATTACAATGCGAGCAGGAGCGACCACAGCCCTTCTGAGGATGACTCAGTTCTAGGTGCACAGTGAGCGAATGGAATCCGTTCCCTGCGCTGTCACAAATCGATTCGATACGAACCTGTGTGCTGGTGGTGCTGCATTATTTACTGGCCCGTCTCTGCTCAGGGGAAAAAAATCCTCTCGAATTTCCTTCAAGAACGGTGTAAGGATATAGATTAATATTAAGAATATGAATAGCGTAGTGTGGAATAGTATATGAACATATAAGGTGGTGTAGAATTGTATAGGGTAGTTTAGGAAAAGTATGGGATAGTTTATTATCATATAGTGTAGCACAGGATTTGGTAATGCAGTATATATAGAACAGTCTAGCATGGGACATGGTAGAATACAGTATAAAAGAGTATAATGCAATATAGAAGTGTAAAATGCATTATAGAATGTGATTATTTAGTTGATTGCTGGAACCATCAGCAAAAATACATACCGATAGTTTTTCCGGGTTGCGTCTGTTTCTGGAGCGGCTGAGAATTTCCGCTGTCATTGTACAGTACGAGAACGGCCTCTAGAGGTGAACACTGATGCCACGTGCTATCTGTTTTCGCTGTACCACATTTATAGTGAATGAACTACATTTAATTTAAAAATGTTTAAAAATGTATTAGTAAATGTTATAATTAACAAAAACTATAAACAATTCTTCTAAAGCATTTAGGTTCGGTAAATGTTACGAATGGACTCTTACCTTAAGGTGTTAACATTTCACATAAATCCATACAGACACGCTTGAAATCTTGAAATGTCTTCACAAAGACTCAAGCAATAAAATTACATTTAATTGTGTAATAAAGTTCAGTACTAGTTCACATTAAATGTTGTTTTTATTTCATTCAGTATCCATTTAAAAAAATGGAAATTGGTTGATTAATCGGTTAGCCTAGCTATCGGTACCGGTCGACCTCTAGATGGGATAGTGGGGCACAGTGTAGTAAAGGGAAGTATAATGTACTGTGGTAGAGTGTGTGTATAGTGTGGATAACTAGAATTGGTCAGTGTAATTCAAAATAGGTCCATTTTCAGTAACAACTAGACCAACTAGTCTCCTGTGTGTATGTGTGTGAGGGTGTGTAAAAGGGGGCCATGGCTGATTCCGGAAGCACTTGGCCCGGTTTCATTACCAATAAGGACACGCCCTCGCTCACATCCTGCCACGACCCAAAATGCGCATCTCCGACGTCACGAGTGGCCACTAAGCCCAAGTGGAGAGCCTTTTCCAACAGGAACACGTGTACCCTCGGCACCAAGAACAATAGAAATCCTCCTGCTTTCCAGTAAAGCGCTCCTCATGACCTCATTCTGTCCAGTCAGCGTAATCAACGGTCCTGACTTTCTGCCTTCTGAAAACAGCAGCTACAGACACACCAAGCACCCGAACTCTACAGGGCCGATTCCATTTCACATTTCTAAATTAGTACGCTTGAAGCAAGTTTCGGAAAAAAATAACAACGCGTCACACCAGAGAGCTGCTTCTGTAGTGTAGGCTGACTCGATCCCTCAGGCCTAAATCTCATCCAATAAATGTCACTTGGGCTGATAAAGTCATGTGTCAAGCCTCAAGATGGCAACAGAGATTCCCCAAGAGGAAACGGTGAAGATAAGTAATACATGGGGGTCTTAAAAACAGGAATAAAACAGAGCTCAGGAGGAACAGTTCACTTCACCGGCCTGTTAGCAGTGACGTACGCTCAATTTAAGCACTAACTTCTTCCCTGGTACTCTCTTCTGGCCAATTAGAGCAAAAATTTAAATTTTTAGACTAAAGGAAGGAGAAGACTGAGAAAAAACTAGAATAAACACTGACAGAAACGTTCAATAAAACAAAACAATAAAGCCTTTCAAAAACAATTCTAAGTTCTAAGGCGGCACTTCTTTACATCCCGGGGTCTTCAAATGATAATCGCATTGGAAGAAGAAAAAAAAATGGATTGCGGCGTTATGGAGGATTAGGCGTCTGATTAACCCGTCACTCATCCTGCCACTTCCTCATCCTGTAGGAGGCTGACGATTTTTCCCCATTCACTCCAGCTGATGAGGAGATTGCGCCAGTTAATTAGCCTCGCTAAGCCTTTACAGTAAACGTGCATTTAAAACGGAAGGAAACACAAAATGTATACAATACCAGTTGTTTCCTTTTCTGTTTAGCTAAAGAAAAAAATCCATAACACAATAAAATGCTTTCTGGATCAACTTTCAGTGTTGCTGCTGCATCGCACACGAGCCGAAACGTATTCAATTATACAATTCATAATACTGTTCGAATCAAACAACAGTAAATCAAGTTCCGAGTCTCTTTTTCCCCCTCTGTTATCACATTTACGTACACGGGCGCTACTTAATTGTACAAACTCTGTAAATAGGGGTGCAAAAAGAATGAAATTTTCTGTAAATTTTCATGAGAAATAATATAATACAATAAGTTGGAAACTTACCAGGAATTTATGGTAATTAATCAGAAATTTTGGGACAATTATATAAACTGTATCATATACAAACATATATATGATGTATATGCTGACATGAATGCAAACAAGATTTTATAAAAGGTTGTATTTAAATTGTATTTAATTGTTAGTTAAATGTGGTTGTACAAGGATGTTTTGGACATAAACGCATGTAATTCACGTGAATAATCGCCAAGGTGGACATTATTTTTACATTATTTTGTGTGCAGGATTGTAGAAATTTTATAAATGTGTATTTTATTGTGGAATGCACAGTGCATGTAGTGGGCGTGGCCTCAGTAGCCCTGCTGTAAGCATGTGTGCATGTGATTGATGAATGTGCAGGTAACCTGCACATTTGGCAACCCTATCTGTAAATATTCCGATATTTATATATTTAAACCTGCTTGCTTCTGATTGGTCAGAAGGTGGTATTGAATGCTCACTGTAGTTAGGGTGAAGACTTCTGTACACTCCTAACAGGAAACAGGCCACAGCATGGCGTAAATGAGCGCTCAAATCTGATTGGTCAGCAGCTGTGTGTCACTTTTTATACGTAGATTTTAACTATTGTTTCCATAGTAATGGCACACACAGAGGGTTGTATTTAATAAACCAATTCCTGCAATTGATTATTTTTAAAACCTTTATTTAACATTTATGGACGGAGGCTTCGTTGTACCGTTTCCTCCATTTTCCTGTAACACAGTTTCTCCGTGTGTGTGAGTGAGTGTGTTTGAGAGATAGAGCTGGTGAGGAGCGACCGTTTAACACAGTCAGTGAGAACAGGAATAAACTTCGCTTGAACGCTTCAGGACACTAAATCTAACTATAATCTCATGAGTTATGTGCAGTATGATAATACGTGAACAAGTCTAGCGTGTTTGCAAAAGGCCCACCAAAATAATCGATTTCCTATTGCATTAGATTAGATTAGATTAGATTAGATTCAAATGTAGTTAAAAGTGTGTCTGTTAAGAGAGATGACCGAGATGGCAGAGAGCGCCCCCTGTCTGTTCATTACTTTACAAAAGCACAGCATTTTGTTGTTATTATGATTGTATACAAATATAAGTAGACCCTTTACAGATTCCAATTATGTATTGCTCTTATCAGGACGATCAAAAAAGACAGTAATTTATGTTCGTTTCAGCATTATGAGGAAAAAAATGCCTCAAAATAAATAAATGTATCCAGGCTGAACATCCACCATATAGAACACAAGCAGAGAAATTATGATGATCAGGTGATCAAGAATGTCTCTGTTCTCAGTCATATTTACGTCACTGACTCCCTCTGTCTCTTTCAAATAAACCCCGGACTTCTTGTCTTCTGCCTGCTTATTGTTATCTTTATAAACTAGTCTACATCTGTGGTGTGTGAGAGCCAGGAAATGGTACACCAGTGGTAGATTTAAAGAGCTGAGCAATGACAAACAGTTTGATGGTCTGAAAACGGCACGCAAAGGAAAGAAAAAAAAATAAGTACATTTCACCAAATGAATTAAAACTAAATAAGTGTTATGAAAATGTAAGAAGGAGAAATACAGATATTTGTGTAAAAATTTAAAAAGTAGAAAGTTGTCAGAAAAATAAATAGTGGAGTAAAGTACTGCTACCAGAAAAATCTACTTAAGTACAGTAACAAAATATTTGTACTTCATTACTTCCCACCTTTAATTATATCTAATAGATTGATATATAAATATATTTCCTGCATGCCCTTTAGTGCTCGATTCCTTATTGTTTATTTACTTTCTACTGAGTTTGAATGATATAAAATCAGCAGTATTAGTGATTAGTCTGAAGTTTACTCGATTGTGGATTAAGAATATAAAAGATTCTCCTCACATGTCACTGTAAACCTGTGGAACATTCTGGAAAATCCCGCCTGTTAGCTTGGCACTCGAATATACTTGAACAGATTCAAGAAAAAGATTCCGTCGATTTCTGCTGATGTTCAGGCAGAATACTGAGCTTCAAAGCCGACATGGAAAGATGAAACCCTGAGCTCTGTAGATAGAACAGTGTGGAATACAAATATATCAGAAGGCCGAGTCACTAATGACATTTATACGCTTTGAAAAGGCTTTTATCCGAAGCGACTTGCAAGCGAGGTGGAACGCGATCCTGGCGTCGAGCTGTTAAAGGAAGTGACATGAAGAGAAAAAAAAAACACTGAACTGAAGTCCCCTAGCAACCTGAACGGTAATGGACTTAGTGCTCACGACACTCAGTTACAAAGCAGCCAGACGAACTACTGAGGACCTTACAGACGCCACAATGACACTTTAGATAGTCATCCAATGTCTTAACCCCTTGAGTAAGGCCCCCAACCCTCACCTGCTTAGTTGTAAGTCACTCTATATAGGGGTGTCAGTTTGAGGAAGAAACCATATATGGGTGGAAAGTTTCGAGTGTCCCAAAACTAGAATTTTCCACCCATATATGGTTTCTTCCCCAAACTGTTAAGACTGTAGGAAGGACATTTACTCCTCATCAAACACACTCAGGTGCTTATGATATTTTCAATCAGTACCAGAGTCCAGTAACATTTCCTGTAGATGAATGAAATCTCTACAAATCTAGTGGAACGTCTTCCCAGAAAAATGACGTGGAGTGGGTGCTCCGGTGTCCACAAACTTCTGTCCGTGTAGTGTGTGTGTGTGTGTGTAGGTGTGTGTGTGTGATATGGAGTGAACGAGAGAAACAGCACAGTACACTCAAGGTGACATTCACAGCCAGGCAGATGGCAGGGAGCTCGCCTCAGTGCACGTGTGTGTGTGTGTGTGTGTGTGTGTGTGTGTGTGTGTGTGTGTGTGTGTGTGGGGCGGGAAAACAAAGATTTGGTGATTTGGTGCGACATACTGTGAGAACAATACAGTCTTTGGCATTGCACTGTGAAGAGGAGAGTGTGTGTGGTTTTATTTTTATTGCTCACGTCAGTATAAATGGGCAATTTCATATTTTAAAATCATGTCTTTGTGTGTGTGTGTGTGTGTGTGTGTGTGTGTGTGTGTGTGTGTGTGTTAAATGACATTTATGAATGTTTCCTAATTACACTCATCCTGGCACTAATCGAGCCATTTTTCAGACGGACAGTCTTTTCTTCTCTTTCACTTTGTGTGTGTGTGTGTGTGTGTGTGTGTGTGTGTGTGTGTGTGTGGTAGTGGTGGTGGTGGTGGGGGCTTTACTTCTTTGTCTGATAAAAAGCAGTCATTGAAAGACTTTTCATTTCCAGACAGCACACAAAAAAAAAAGAGACCTTCTTTCTCTCTTTTTACTTTAAACAGCCAGTTCTCCCTCTATACAAATTCATCGAGCCTGTCACCTCCCTCATCGGATCTTTCTCTCCTTCTCTTTCTCTCCCCGTCCCGTCTCCTCATCCCTCTCTCCTGCTTGCTCCAGTTTCCCCGGATACGCTGTGGTCTCTTGCTCTCTCTCCCACGCATGCCACTCATGTTTCCTGAGGGAGAGAAAATCCACTTCCTGTTCTCCTTCATCTCCGAACGCGTGCGTACGTGTTTGCGTGTGTGTGTGAGTGTGTGGTGTTCAAGAATGCACCATCACACACACACACACACACACACACACGCACGCACACACACGCAAGTAATGTCAACTCCCACTCACATACGCACATGAGAGTGTGTTACATCTGTGCATGTGACTGTTCCATCATTCTATCATGAAGACCATGTGGTGTGTGTGTGTGTTTAAATTAATGAATGAAGAAAAAATTAATCAGCCCCCGTTTGACCAATCAGAGCTGAGATTGTCTGTTCTGAACTCCTGAAGTGAAGCTGAAGTGAAAGAGAAGTGGAATAACCACCAACAGTGTGTGTTGAACGTGCGCACCATCACGTGATCCGGACTGTCACGTGACCACGGATGTCGGCGTGTAGTGAGAGACCATCTCGGTCGGTCACTTGGCATAACGCAACATCACATTGATTTATACAATATACACAACATTCCTGTCGCGCAACAGTTTACTACATTTACTGCTTTAGACTGTTAGATCAGATTCAGCCTTCGCTCCACACGTGCACCAATGAGCCTCGACCGCCCGTGACCCAGTCACAGGTTCACCACTATTCCTTCCTTGGAGCACTTTCAATAGATACTGACCACTGCAGACCGAGAACATCCCACAAGAGCTGCAGTTTTGGAGACGCTCTGACCCAGTCGTCTAGACGTCACAATTTGGCCCTCGTCAAACTCTCAAATCCTTACGCTCGCCCATTTTTCCTGCTTCTAACACGTCAACTTTGAGGACAAAATGTTCACTTGCAGCCGAATAAATAAATTCCACCCACTAACAGGTGCCATGATGAATAGACGATCAGTGTAATTCACTTCACCGCTTATAATGTTATGATGTCATAATGCATAATCAGTGTGTGTATGTGTGTGTATATATATATATATATATATATATATATATATATATATATATATATATATATATATATATATAATAATACAGACCAAACGCCATAGAATAATTTACTTTTCTGTGTCTGGATTCGATTTGCTTGTGTAAACTAATAGTTGAGTCACTGTAAATGTAAATCCTTGATGCCGTGCAGCTCAGAACACAGGTGAAGTGCGTTTTTTCATGCCCGGTTGTTTTCAGTTTGACGAATGATTCGCATTTCCTGTTGACAGTCCGAGTGAGCAGCAGGTCAAACGTCAGAGGAACCTCATCCATATTTATGATGTGGTGCGGCCCGATTCAGTGGGAGCGCATCTGATTTAATATAAAGAGTTTCATTGGTTCACCTGAACCTGTTCCGCAATTTCATTGGTCTAATGTTATGGGGCTCAATTTTTTGGCTTGAAGTTTGTGAAAACGGGAAAAACCCAGGAAAAATACATAAATTAGCCGCTTCATTGTTTAAGCCGCGGGGTTCGAAGCGTGGGGAAAAAAAAAAGTAGCGGTTTATAGTCCGGAAAATACGGTATATTACAATGCAGACCAAATATTTCATATCATTTTTATACATATCAGTCTCTGCATATAATTTTTTACTTTTCCCCATCTGGATTTGAAGTGCTTGGAGAAATGTATCATGGAGCGACTTTTGGGAATTTGGGAAATTCTGGGAATCTTTTTTCAGGTGTTTCAGTGAGGTCGCACGTCTATAATTTACATTACAGCGATTGGCATCAAGTTCAACAATCGAATTAAAAAGTGCACACCACCACACACACACACACACACACACACACACACACACACACACACACACACACACACACACACACACACACACACACACACACACACACACACACACACACATCCAGTACTCGACAAAGTAACCCGTCCCCCGATCGTGCAGTTAAAGCGCTTTGTCTGGCGTTTCGGCGCTGAGCAGCTTTTATGTACAAACGTTAGAACTCTGGGCTGTCGCCATGACGACACGTCCTTCTGCATCTCAGCTGGAGAGGTGTTAGCTGCCAGCATGCAGGTCTCGCTCACACACACACACACCTGAGGAAGCCGTCTCGGTTTGTGTTTTCAGGGGGGCCTGGGGTGATTAGAAAAAAGTGTGTGTGTGAGGTGTTGAGTGTATGCAGGTCTGCCTCGGTTAGTCCTTACTCCTGTTTCTGCTCCTGCAGAGGCAGCAATCTGTCGAGCTGCCTGATATGTTCCATAACACACACACACACACTCCCCCACACGTACACACAGTCAATCAAAACACACTGGCTAATGTTTATACTCTAAAGCACACAAATCCAAGGCAGCTGCAAATACGATCAATCAGAACTGCCTTTTTTTCCTTTTTAACTCCGCCCACGACCCTATCAGTCAAAGGATCCGTCTGCACCAAAATGAATGACTACGGGTCCGGTCGCTTGTCCTGCAGAGATCCTTTCACACAGTGCTGTGGATTGGTCAGAAGTGATTAAATCGGTTGCCTGTTGATCTATTAAGTTAAATAATGTAGTTTTTATATACACGTTTCTTCCTTATATCTGTAGGTTTATCCCTAATGAGCAAGCATGGAAAAACTCCCTGAGAAGGCATGAGGAAGAAACCTTAAGAGGAACCAGACTCCAAAGGGAACACCGAATGTCCATCACAGTTCCATCATTGTTGAGGTGTGTGCATTGATAAGCGATTCAATGCAGCCTGTTGTCCTGAG
>NC_139578.1:25608567-25621067 GCF_946808225.1 Silurus aristotelis
CACACACACACACACACACACACACACACACACACTATATAGACAAAAGTATTGGGACGCCTGCCCCTTTGGGACATCAAATTTCCCATTCACTTAAACTTGGAAACCCAAACCTGTTCCAGCATTGCAGTGCCCCTGTGCACAAAGTGAGCTCCTTGAAGATCTAGTTTACATGATTTGGAGAGAAAGTTCTTAAGCGGCCTGCTAAAGAGCTCTGATCTCATCCCTACTGAACACCTATGGAATGAATTGGGATGAAACACTGACTGCACCCAAGATCTCCTCACCTTCACCAGTACCTGACTTCACCAACACCCCTGTAGATGAAAGAAATCTCAAGTCTCTAAAAAATCTTGTGGAACATCTTTACAGAGGAGTGGAGGATATTATAACAGCAAATGGGGACTAAATATTGAACAAAATGTTCAAAAAGCATCTTCAGGTGTCCCATTACGTCGCTCCATAAAGAAGTAACAGACCTCTCCTAGACTTTCAGCGATGTGCCATTTTATTGACCCTCTTTCTATTGTGTTACCAAGCAGGACTCGAGAAATCGTTCACCACCTCGTCTCGCGCTCGCGCCCCTGAAACGCCCTTAAAATACGCTTCGAACAAGAATGGAGCCATGGACGAAAAACGAATTCAGACATCCGACCTTTGTGTGACCTTGAGGCTGCGTTTGGATCAGTGCCAAAATGTATAATTAGTTCATCGGCTAGGTTGCGATGCTAATCCTGGATTGATCCTACACGCAGTTAACCAGAGAAAGAAAACTCCAGTAAACTGGTCAGGACTTGCTGTGGCAGGATTGATATGCACAGGAAATGGGTAAAGTATGTTTAAGAGCCATGATGCTGTGCAGGAGACGTGTGGATTTATTAGTTCACTCGAAGACTCTGACTCACGCTGCATTAATGTCAGCGCCTCGAAGACCGACTGCAATTGAGGCGAATTAAAACCGCCACGTCGTGTTCGGGTCGCGATGTCGATCTCACCCGCTTCTCGCTCGCTGACTCACAGACTCGCGTGTCGAGGGGTTCGATACTGACCGACGCTCTGCTGGATGCGCAATCGGCTCCGCTTCATGAGTCAAGCGGCTGGAAATATTCCCACACAGACCAGAAGAAAAAATACAGAAAGAGCGGGGCGAAGCGTTACAAGAGAATTCTGGTCCTATTGTTAGTTTACTGTTAATAATGTAAAAGCAGAACAAAGCTGAAGATTCCAATAACAACAAACGATATATCGAGGAAGTGACATTTCAGACGTGAACGGTTCCCGTTTATCTATAAACCGCTCAAACGGATATCGAAAAAGTCACGCTATCTTTATCGCTAGTTAGCCGAGTTGTACGTTCACCTGCCGAAATCCGCCTCCATTATATCTTTGTGTCTTTACACGACCAGCATCCACACTTTCAGCCAAAAGGTCATTTCCTGAAAAAGGATCGTTTGCCGTGTCTGTGTTGATGATGTCATCACTAACTCTAATGTAGTAATGTGAACAATCCAACGCCATTTGATCTGCTTAGCAAATTTGAGGTCCGGGACGAAACTAGAGACATTCAGTGCCATGCTTTTAATGACTAGTCCATGATATATTATAATAATAATAAATAAATACATAAAAATAACGACCCTATATTTGACACTGGATATTTTCAATGATGAATGGATACTTTTCACCACCATCACCCAGGAGCTCAAGAGGAAGCAGAAAATCAGCTCCCTCACCCAGAAGGCTCAGTGGAGGATGCATTTCCTGTGGAAGCTGATGAAGTTTCTCCTCCCTGTGAATATGTTGGTGAACTTTTACACTGCCATCATTGAATCCATCCTCAAGGCCGAGCTGCAGCGTGTCTTTCGCTCTGCTGAGAAGGTGATCGGATGCAGTCTCACGTCCCTCCAGGACATGGAGACGTGCAGTCAAGATTACAGCAGACCCTGACTCTCATCCTGGAATCTAACTCTGTCAGTCCCTCTCCTCTGCAAGATCTTCCAGTCCATCAGGACGTCACGCCACAAGAACAGTCGAACTGCTGATCAGTGCACCACTCACCCCCCACCAGAAGACCCCCCGCAGCCCCCTGCTAAAACATACTGAGTTACTTTTATATTCTAAACTGCACTACTTCTCATGCAAACTCTCACCTCTGTATTCAGTATTCATTTTATTTATTATAGTTTATTTAAAACTGTGTACACATTTCATATCTGTGTGTATGTTTGCACCTGAAGCCCAGACAAATTCCTAGTAGTGTAAACTGCTCTTTACTGAAGCCTTCACTTTACCTGCCAATAAAACCTCTGATTCACACCATTGTACATTCCCTTTCACTCTTTCGTTCTTTCTTTCTTTTTATTTATTGATTTTCTTTATTTTATTTTCCATCTGTCTTTCTTTCTACTGTCTTTATTTCTTTTTAATGTCTTTGTACTGTTATATATAACTTGTACTGTTAATATTTTCTTTTGTCTTTACTTTTTACGTCTTTCTATCTTTAATTTTTACTGACTACTGTATATTTTTTCATTCTTTCTTTCGTCTTTCTTACTTTTTATTCTTTCTCTCGTCTTTTTTACTTTTTACTGTCTTTTTTACTTTTTACTGTCTTTTTTACTTTTTACTGTCCTTCTTTCTTTTGTCTTTCTTACATTTTACTAACTTTCCTACTTTTTTTACTGTCTTTCTTTTTACTATCCTTCTTCCTATCGTCTTTCTTTCTTTCTTTCTTTCTTACTGTCTTTCTTACTTTTTACTGGCACAAGTCTTTCCAACTCGGTTATGATCGACTACGGTGGCTGAAACGGACGCGTCCCATCTGCACAGTTTAACTGAATTATTCACATCTTCTGATTAATAACAAACTCACCATGGAAATAAAACCTCCTGGGATTTAACGGTCACTCGCACAGTTTAATACGCTGAAATAATAATCTAGTTAAATAATTTTCTCTTTCAGTTAAATAAAAGGATCAAGGTGCACTGGCCCGGGGAACAGTACGTTTCTGAGCAGCGCTGTGGCGGTGATCTGCTCAGATCTTCCGTCTGTATTTGTGCTCGGGGAGTTTACGAGTCTGAGGTGTGCAGCAGCAGCAGAGTCACATAACCACTTTTTTTACTTTATCTGCAGTATGTTGAAACCCAAGTGTGAAGTGCACCTTGGTTAAACACATGGAGCGGCAAAGAAAAAGAACTTTCACTTCGTGAAAGTCAACAGTGAGAACGGGTTTTTTTTTTCTTTGTCTGATTGTTGAACGAGAAAAAAAAACAGTTGTACCAGTGTTCTCTGAGATTGTGTGATTAACAGGCTCTCAGACAGAAAAGGTGTAGTGAGGAATGTTTTTGCGAGATCTGGTGGAAAGATACTTTGGATTCCTTTAAGCGAGCATTAAAATAAATATGACTCATGAAACCGGCATGAAATCTGTGAATTGATATCGGGTTTTTATACTCGTGGTTCAGTTTTCTGGGACAGAAATCAAACCCGCAGAAGGAGAACACGTAGCTGAGCAGGGGATGAGATCAGTTTGAAGCTTGAAAGACAAGTTCCTGAGAAGTGGGAACTCAGTGGGTTTGAGCTACGAAGTGGGGGACCAAAATGTGAACATCTGGATGTTTGTCTTTTAATAACAACAAGCAAAATCCTTTGAGAAGAAATTTTAAGTTGGGGTCTGTGGGGGTTGAGGGGTGTTTTTGTTGGAGGTCAGAAATTCCAAGTGTCATTAAATGTAAAAAAATAAAATTTAATTAAAATTGAAATAAAAATAATAATAATAATAAAGTTTTGACTTTTAATTTTTTTTATCTCCATGATTTCAAGACACAAAGTTGAGGTGGAGCAAACTTTTTTTTTTTTCATTGATTTAAGTATTTAAGCCTGGTCTTTCTTCATTTCTTCCATCTAAAATTGTTTTTCTTCCAGTCTTTCTGCCAGCATTTTATACCCTTCTTCTATGATTGATTATTTTAGTTTCATCATCTCCTTCTTTTCAGCATTTGCTAACAAGCTAGCAAAAAAATAAAGATAATTTCTGATCTGAGAAACAATTTTTGTTTTTTTCCTAGTTGAATATGGGGAATTTTTTTTTTTTGTAACACGCCAAAAATGGTACAGATCCGAGATTTCGTTTTTTCTAACCATTTTCAAAAAGAAGCGATTTGGAAAATAACGTTTGCATGCGATTCTCTTTAAAAACGCATCAATCTTTTACTACTGAAAGAACCTCCTGCGTGACTTCAGCTCAAAGTCCAGATTTGAGGATGGAAAAGTTAAATAATAAAGCAGAGGAGACGGAAGTCAGGCGTGTGGGGGTGGAAAAAAAACAAGCTCGCGTGCCACAAAACATGTAACCTCAACTCTTCAAAAACGCTGAGGAGGACAGAGGGAAAAAAAAAAATAATGGAGGAAGAATACTGGAAAGAATTTTAAAGACGGGGTTCTACATCCTGAAACTTTATATCTCACATTTGCTGCTTTTCTGCTTAGAGAGTGGAATCCAGTACAAACTGCTTCAGGTGGGTTTTTAGCTGAAGGAATAAGGAACACTATCATCAACATCATCATCATCATGATCAACTTCTAAGTGCTCATCACTGCTTCTGTGAATCAGTAGCGAGGTTTCCGCACAGCTGTCTATGCAAATGCTGTAAAGGTGTGAAAAAAACTCAATAGAAATGCTATTTATAAAATGCTGACATACGAACCCCCCGCAAAAAAATAAAAAAACCCTGACAGAAAAAGGAAAAAAATAAACATATAATCAGTGACGTGGTGTTTGTGTTTCAATGTGATGAGGTAATTTGGTCTCATGCTCTCAGTGATTCATGTTTCATTTGTCACTTAATCCAGAAACTTTGTTCTTTACTGAGACTTTCTGAGAGCTGCACAGTGTTCATTGTTGTGGGTGTGTAAAGACAATATCTGCCTCCACCACACACACACACACACACACACACACACACACACACACACACACACACACACACACACACATTTGAGGAACAAAAGCGGTGCACACACAAATGCAGGAATTTGCTAGTAGTGCATCTCCCTACTCTTTCTTCTAAAGACTTTTCACCACAATACTGACCCTCAGTGTGTGTGTGTGTGTGTGTGCTGACAAAAGCTGCTCAAAATGTATCTGGTACTAGACTAAAAGTAAAAAAAGACAGAAGAAAGCTGGTATGTAAAATCATTCATTCATTCATTCATTTTCTCCCGCTTATCCGTAATTCGGGTCGCGGGGGCAGCAGTCTAAGCAGGCCCCCGCCTTCGACTGCTGCCCAATCCTCACAGCACCGTCCCTTACGGTCCCTCCTGCAGGTGGTGAGCCCACGGGAAGGTGGCCCCACGTCACTCCGACGTCATGGACCTTGATATTTCCCTCGTAAGGTATGTCAATTAATATTAAAAAGAAATTATTAGTTTGGCCTGTGTGGCCAAAAGTATTAGTACACCCTTTCCAATCATATGTGTTTCTTCCCCACAGAGTTATACCACAGAGTTGGAGGCACAAAGTTGTACAGGACGTCTTTGGATGTGGCAGCATCTTCCCTTCACTTAAAAACTAGGAGTTCAAAAACCTGTTCTGGCATGACGATGCCCCTGTGCATGAAGCCATCTCCATGAAGATATGCTTCACATGAGTTAGAAGATGTGGAAGATCTCCCGCTCTAGAGCTTTGACCTAAACCCTATTTGGGATGATTTGGAACGCTGACTGCACCCCAGGCCTCCTCACCTACGTCAGCACCAGACTTACTAATGAATCTCCACAAATCTCCACAAGCACACTCCAAAATGTAGTGGAACATCTTCCCCCCCCCCAAAAAAAAAAAAAAATAATAAAAAAATGGAGTAAAAGTGCATATGGAGTAAATGTGGAATGGGCTGTTTGAAAACCACATATCTTAGTGTCATCTAGAGCCACCCTTAGTCTGGTGTCCCCAGTATTGTCCATATATTACATTAATATGTATTGGATCATGAGTAATGAGTAAAATATTTTAAGCTCAATATTCATAAACATTTATTCAAAAACAATCAAATATATATTTATTTAAATGAGATTGGATCACATGAGCAAGGAGGGTATATTTTCCTGCAGGTGTGTGTTAGCAGGCAGATGCTAGGTGTGTGAGGCAAACTAAGAACCTGTTTGCTAATATGAGCATGTTGCTGTGTGCTGTATTGTATTGCATCATTAGTAACTGCCCGGTCAGCATTGTAGCGCTTTAAGCTACAGCTAATCTTGGAAGCTGCATTTTCTTTTTTTAAAACTCTTTCTCTGTCTGTCTGTCTGTGTCTCTCTGTCTGTCTGTGTCTGTCTACACTGAAATGTTCTCCACAAATGCCTGAGGAAAAAGCATCGTCTTCCTTCAGCCGCCTGTTTACGTTTCCATTCTTTCCTAGTGAACGTTCCATCTTCTTAAAGGTGACAATCATCTATAGCGAGGTGATCAAGCTGGATAGCAGGCGCAACCATGGCACGACATCCTACCTACTTGAAAGTGTCACATGACTGCATCACATGGTCAAATATTTTTGAATAGCGCAGATTTCTGCATTCACACTTACGACAGAAAAACACGTTAATCCAATACACTTTTCAATGCTTCCACTTGGGGCAGTGTTTCAGTGTGGACAGAAGAGGCAAAAAAAAATAAAAAACACCCACATCCACTTCCACTCAGGGTTCAAATCCCAATGCGGATCTACGGAGCGCTAATCAGCCAAAGCTACACACACTGACACGCCGTCACACCCTTCTTTAGAAACCTCTAGGTGAGCCGCTACACGCATTAAAATAACCCGCGAGGCTCCATTGTGAGAGCGTCTGATGTTTCTCAGTGAATTCTGGTGGAAATTCTGACAGTAAATGCGTTTGAGGGAAACGTGGAAGAAAGAGCTAGAAAAAAAAAAACAAAGAGCAAATGAAAACGAAACTGGAAGTCCATTTCATTATAAACGCAAGCAGCGGCATCCTGCTGAGCTCAGAATTTCCCGAAGAGAAACGGACCGATGGAATTCCCCGTACCCTCTTGAAAGGCGGTGAGAGAAGCATAAGAATGTGAAGCATCTCGCAGACGTGCAGCGTGTGGGGCACAGGTTTAGGTTTGTGGTGGAGTCTCACCCGAGTTCTCGTACATGTTCTAGATTTCAGGCCTCGGCTTCGAAACCTGACCTTGTGTGGATTGCGCTGTGCTCGCAGCGGGATGCCTGTATCGATCTGATGTCTCGCTTTTTTCTCCTCACCACCACCCTGCAGTACCAATTAGCTCTTCTTTATAGCGACAAGGCCGCTCGACTCTTTTTCTCTCTCGCAAGATGTTCCTGCTGCGGGTCTGAATAACGATACGTCTCGCTCACTGTGCTGCTGCTGCTGCTGCTTCTGCTTCTTTCTCTCCTCATGCATGCTTGAGCCACTTCCTGTGAATTACCACAGCTTGCGCTGATTTCAAGTAATAGTGACTGTGTGTCTGACTTGCAAAACCTTTAGCGCTGGATGTGAACGGTTTCTGTCTCTCCTTCTCTTCTCTTCGTCTTTCAATCCCTCTCTTTCATCCTCTAAACACAATATCGAACATACATCGCTTTCTCATTCTTTTTTTTTTTTCGTTTTCATCTGTCTCTAGTGCAATCAAACCCTGGGGAAACCGAGACACACACACACACACACACACACACACACACACACACACACACACACACACACACACACACACACACACACACACACACACACACACACACACACACACGGCACAAGCAAACAATGCGACATTCTTCATCTCCGGGACAGATGCAAACACCGAAGATCAGCAGCCGGGGTGTGTGACCTGATGCAGGTCTCTTACTCTCCTCATCAGTATTCGCTGATAACACACATCTCTCACACACACACACACACACACACACACACACAGCAGCGAGAACAATGAACTCGGCGCTCAGCCGCTGACTTATTGATCGAAGGCAGACGACATTAAAGCGCAGCAGGTCCGCGGAGGGAAATGAGGCGCGTCGCACAGCTCGCGTTCCCAACAATCGCACTAATTATGTTTTTACAGCTCATAAACACGCCTCTGATGAACAAAACTATATCACCATAATTGCCTTTTTAACGTGAGCCGTAAGCAGGACGGAAACTAATTCGCTGTAATGTTCCTGTGTTTTGGTTGTTTTTACGTCTTGCCAATAACAAAACTGAGAACATTATTACACAATCTGCTTTTAAAAATACAATTTTTTTTAACCATCATCATGCAATTAAACGAACAAACAACCAAATAGATAAGTAGACAAATAAACAAGTACATAGAAAATTCATTGCAAACAAATTACATGTAAAAAAAAAAAAAAAAAAAAAAAAAAAAAACCAGCAAACAATAATAATAATAATAATAATAATAATAATAATAATAATAATAGTCGTCCCGGAAAGCAGAAAATATGAACATTATAACATATAAAAGGTACGTAATAATAAATAACAGGACAAGCGCCGCAAAAAAGTTCATGTCGTCAGTAGATTTGTCGATTGGACAAGTCCAATAAGTTTGATTTTAGTGCTGACTGATACACAGAAAAATACTATGAAAAGATAAAGTTGTGCGTCTCTGGTGCAGAGAAGTGAAGCGGAAGCCATGTGGTTAAAGGTGTTGGGCTTCTGATCGAAAGGTCACAAGTTCAAATACAGGCACCACCCAGCTACCTCTCCTGGGTTCCCAGTTACCCCTTCACCCAGCAACCCTCCGCCCAGCTACCTCTCACTCCAGCTACCCCTCCACCCAGCTACCTCTCACTCCAGCTACCCCTCCACCCAGCTACCTCTCACTCCAGCTACCCCTCCACCCAGCTACCTCTCACTCCAGCTACCCCTCCACCCAGCTACCTCTCAATCCAGCTACCTCTCAGTAGCACCTCTCGGCAACGACAGCATTGCCACGGTGTGTGAAACCAGATAAAGGTGTTCAGGCTGCTGTGGGTGAATATCACCTGCCTTCAGTCACATGTTGAAACTGCGACTTCTGCGAATAATTAAAATGACATCTATATGAGGGAGAAACAAAGGTTACTTCTATAAACATCTCAGGTGGGTTGTTCCTGCTGATTTGGATTTGATTCAATACTATGCAATTTAGTGCAATATGATGCAATGGTAAAACATATGATTCTATGCAATTCAATAATAATTTCTTTGGTTTGGACAGGCAGCAAATCAACAATTTACCTAATTGCTTTCTGACTTCTAATGCAAATAGGCTTGTGTAGTGCAAAAACTTTTTCATTTTCTGTCTACAGGAAGATGCAGCTCTACCTCTGCCATGTTAATCTGTAATTTTTGTGACTCTCAGGACACGCCTTTGTCTCCTAAGTGTTGTGAAACGTCATATTCACGTAGCAGCAGTGAGGCTGTAAGAAACGCGATTGAGAAACAGTTTAGCGGAGAAAAATCAATCTCCATATAAAATGTGTCACAAATCATTGGTCACTTTCGAAATAAAAGTATATCAAATCTAATTACTTATAAACAAATCGTTTCTTAATGATGCAAATGTGTTAAAAAGGATACGTTGCGATTCAAATGCGAACCGATGAACACTTTTTAAAACCAATGCATCCCATCGTTAACTTTAATTCCGACGTACAGAATCGGTGAATCTTACAATCCCTAATATAACACAACATCTCTTTAGAAAGTAATTTACATAAAAGGTAATTACGGCAGATAAGCAGAGACCTGCTTTGCATTTTCAGACTGATGTCCCTGCCCTTACAGCATTTCCTTGTTGAAGTGGACATTTGGAGCGTCATGGGGAAACCTACATCTCTACATCTCTACAGGTGAAAAATAAAGCTACGTCTAAAGTGTTGCACATTTCCATCAATGATTCCGAGCTCGGATTCCTAGTACAAGTGCAATCCTGCATCGCCGCTGTGTTCCTCGTGATTGAGTGTTGTTGATGTGATCCACTGCGCCTGGCACAATGGGGCTGATTATGTATCATTGCTGATAGGGAAGTAGTGAAGGGTTTCTTAATACAATTGTATTGTGTGTTACACGCAGTAATATCTGTTCAGCCAGCATGTATGTAGCGACACAGCAAATAGGGGAAGCAAGCGCATGTTTAGAGACGGTCAGGCTACGTCCATGTTATTGCAAAACACTTACATCTTTCGACCTTCCATGACCTTCTTTTGTGCAACAAAAATGAAATCAGCTATTCAAAAACAGGTATCTGCAAGAGTGAGACTTGGTATGTTGTATGGTATAGAGACAGTAGCATTGGCTAAAAGACAAGAGGTGGAGGTAGCAGAGCTGAAGATGTTGATGTTAACGTTAGGAGTGACGAGGTTGGACAGGATTAGAAATGAGTTTATTAGAGGGAGAGCGCATGTAGGACGTTTTGGAGACAAGGAGAAGGAGGCGCGATTGAGATGGTTTGGACGTGTGCAGAGGAGGTACATGGGGTATATCGGTAGGACAATGCTGAGGATGGAGCCACCAGGAAGTAGGAAAAGAGGAAGGCCAAGGAGGAGGTTTATGGATGTGGTGAGGAAGGATCATGCAGCCAGTTGGGTTGAAAGAGGCAGATGTAGAGAACAGGGTGGTATGGAGACGGATGATCCGCTGTGGCCCCTAATGGGAGAAGATTCAAAAACGCCAGTAAACTGAGATATTTAAACGACAATGGTGGGTATTTGGTATTGAGGGACAGTCATTTGACTCGCTAACTATAAAATAAACATAATGGCGGTCATTCCACCTGCTTTTGCGATTTTATCTTTTGGGGTTACATGCAGAACTCCACCTGTTCTGAATGTTTAAAAACTCGGTGCTTTTCCTTGACATTGCTGCGTCAATTCAAGGAGACAGACAAATAAAATAAATAAAATAAAGTCCTAATGGGAATTGACTCAGACCAGAGCTTCTTGCATTCGCACACACTTTAGGGACCGAAGTGTTCAGACGTTTCCCTGTGGATGAGCGATTTCCAGGAAATTGAAAACACCAAAGTAGACGGAGTGTGTATTAAAACAGAAAAGATGGTTGTTGTTTTTAGATACAGCTGCATTAATGTGGACGTAGAGGTCCTTTGTGTGTGTGTGTGTGTGTGTGTGTGTGTGGTGTCCAGAATGCTTGTTTCTCCGAACACTTGCCTGTTACAGCGTAGTACTCAAAAATTCATGGTCTAGTAGTGTATCACATGCTCAAGGCCACAAGGATTGGAAACACTAACCTCCTGCAGTGCATTGTAAGATTTCACGAAGATACGCACCGTGCTTTCTAACAAACAGGAAACCCGTCTTATGTTGCCAAATAACTAATTAAATATTTGCCAAAGCTATGTCAGCAAACAGTTTTTAATTTACTCGTTAATTTCAAGATTTTTTCTTTTATCCGTTTACGCTTACATTTAACGCTGCGGAACATCTGCGAGACAATCTGTCTTCTTTCTTCTCTCTCATTAGTGCATCAGAGGAACCAGAATGTGCTCAGTGCAAGAACCAGAACGTGCTCGAAACCCCCCGACACTGGAGACTCCTTCCATACCCGCCAAAT
This sequence comes from Silurus aristotelis, assembly GCF_946808225.1. NCBI lineage: Eukaryota > Metazoa > Chordata > Actinopteri > Siluriformes > Siluridae > Silurus > Silurus aristotelis. The sequence continues at coordinate 25,620,137 of NC_139578.1, forward strand.
AGACTTCTCTGTACCGAAGCTCCACCCCTTTTCTATGCTTCTTCAGTGTTAAAATAGAAATAGAACTAATCCGGAAAAAAATATAAACACCTTCCGTCCAATCAGGTTTGAGAAGTTCATAGCGGTGTGGTAAAACTATTTGCGATCTTCTCCTCGTGATCTCCTGCTACATCGTTCAAACTAAGGGTTTCCTTCATGTCCGCATCTCTATCGCCACACACACACACACACACACACACACACACACACACACACCGTGTAGTGTGTATCTTATTAAACAGTATTAAGCTCTGTTTAAGAGGCTCAGCTGAGTTCCGGGTCTGAAAACAAAACACCTCGATCAATTATTCAGGGCCATCACTGAAACCGTACCGGGATTAATACGCGAGACAATGAACGCAGTCTAGTGCATCCGTCTAACTCCCTACAGCCCAATAAACAACAATACCCAATACTGAATTACACAACAGCATCCCCAGCAGAAATGATTATTGTGGATATTATCCTATACACACACACACACACACACGTTCGTCATACTATCCTTATCCGTCCCAGTCATGATTTTTAATACAGTTAATTAATCCTATGTCTGAAACTAAACCTCAGACCACAAACAGCATTACGTTAAACCCTTTTCACTCATTAGCTACGTTCACACACAGGTGAAAACACACACTCTCCAGAGACGGTACATTTTCAATCAGAGCTTCCTGGGACAGGAGCGACATCGACCCGTTCGAGTCCAGAGATTACTTGACATCAATTTAAGTCTTATATTTCTATATTTTTGAACGAATATATATATATATATATATATATATATTCTCGCTCTCTTACACACACACAATCTGAAAGGTATTTATGTATATTGGTGGGTTCTGAGACTGATCATTCTAATACACTTATCCTGTGCAGCAGAGGTAGCTCT